>NW_007378204.1:76783-97057 GCF_000475195.1 Diaphorina citri
ATTTTTTTTTTTTTTTTTTTTTTTTTTTTTTTTTTTAACAAGTTTCCATTTATATTTGATTGACAAAAAACTCAGAACATACATTTTTCATATAATTGAATAGCATTAATCAGAAAAAAAAAACCATCCTTAAGGCAATTCCCCTTGTAGATGGTTGGTTGGTTCTTTTCTGCTCAATGCTCTGTTCTGTTTAATTTTTGGAGATAATTTGGTTTATAGGGGGGAAAAAAGCAAAATGTGAATCTATTTTTGGAATGTGGGCCTGGCCTAGGCCTAGATACTTCGGGTTCTCCCTTTACTTCCTCCCTCTTCCTAAAAAAGTGTTTTTCAGTTCCCCATTTCTATTAGCTATAAATTCCCTCCCTTTATCCCCTTCTCTCCCTCTTTCCCGTCCTTCTCTCTTTCCTATCTCTCCTTTCTCTCTTCCCTTCTCCCCCTCTTCCTGTTCTCCCTCCTCCCTTCAATCCTAGCTCCGATTTTTCCTTCCTTCTTTATTTCCCTCTCTCCAAGTCCTTCCTTCCTCTCTCCTTCTCATTCTCCTCCTCTATCCTCCTCCCTCCTTCCTAGTCTCCTTCTATCCCTCCTGCCTTCAGTCTAAACAAGGTCTTATATATTTCATAGGTATAGTTTAAACATATGTAAATAAAAAACCTTGTTTAAATATTAAAAAAAAAAAAAATGCACCCTACTGCATCCGTAATTCTTACATATGATTCTTATGTATCTGTTAGGAAAAATCTCATCTTTATCTCTATTGTTATAAGTAGCTGAAACATTACACCAACGCAAATTTCCGCTATTAATACAAAGAAATGAAATAACAAAGAGGGGAGGAAAAATATAATCCATAGAAAAAGTAAAAAAGAAAAGAACAAGCTACTATGTTTACAAAAGAAAACTTTGCTTGCTTGGACTTTACAAAAAACTTTTGCTGTTTTGTACGATAAGTGTCGAAAGTTAAACTCGTACAAAAGCTGGGTTTAAGCTTCTTTCTGTAAATTCATAATAATAATACCTAGGTACTTGTAAAACTGTAAAATTATGTCGTCAGTTAATATTAGGGAAGTTTGAAAGCTAGGTACCTAAGTATGTCTATTGTAAGTTGTACGTAAGTATTGTATTTAATTTACCGTTTTGTAAAATTTTGTAATATATAAGTACGTAGGTACTCACAAGATCAAAGATTTACAGCAAATAAGTAGGTAATGGGTATGTTTTGCTCTCGATCGCCAAATTCACCCATTGAAGAAAAAAAATCCTCATACTCCGCCTCCTCTTCTTCTTTTTCTTCTTCTTTTTCTGCCTTTCTCTATTCCTTCCTCTCTCCTTCTTCTCCTCTATTCCCTTTCCTCCTTTATTCTCTCCCTCTATCCGTTCCTTCTTTATCCGTCCCTTCTTCTCCTCTATCCACCTCCCTCCTTCCTTCTCTCCCTCTATTCGTTCTTCCTATTCTCTATCCCTCCTATTTCTCCTAGCTCTGATTTTCCCACCTACGCCAGAACGTGTGGGAGTCTAAAAGGCGGGTTTCACCAACGATGACTAACTAAATCGGACAAGTAATTTTAGTGAATGGGAGATTATTTTATTCCAATAATAAATCGGACAAGTAATTTTAGTGAATGGGAGATTATTTTATTCCACAAAAAAGGAATTAGAGAGTCACTAGATAGGTAACTTTGAAACCCCTTTAGGTTGGCCATATAGGTACGTAGGTTGGTTGATTTCCGTGTCCGTAAGATAGGCATCTCACGGTGTTTGAAGGATCCCCTTTAGGTTGGCCATATAGGTACGTAGGTTGGTTGATTTCCGTGTCCGTAAGATAGGCATCTCACGGTGTTTGAAGGATTTGATTATTATTATTTTTTTTTTCTTCTTCTTTTTTTTTTAGAGGCTTGAAAGAGTGAACTGCTAAAGTCTTAACGTCCCGAAATCGAAGAGAGATGAAGGATAGGATAGGTCGATAGAAGAAAGTTAGCCGTTCCGAGAACAAACTTTTCTGACCGAGAAAACTTCGTCCCAGGTGGAAATCGAATCCGCGGCCTAGCGCTTACTAGGACAACGCTAGCTCGCGAATTAAAATTAAAAAGGCCCCAAATTTGGAATTTTGAAACATTTGCACTTACAATGAACTGATTTTAATACAAAATTATCTATTATATTTATCCCTTTTTGGGCAAACAAATCCCCCATCAGTGAAATCTCGGAGTAGGTCCTTGGTATAACCCGCCATGTTTTGTTAAACATGAATGGGAACGATAAAAAATACCATAAAGTGAGTATCTATATAGTATGTATCTACAATAATAAAAATTCATGTAAAAAGAGAACTTTAAACAAGTAAATAAATTGAAAAACATAAAAGAAAATACGTCACCATTGTCGCGCCCATGAAAAGATCGCGGATTTAACTGCTCTGAAGGAACGAAGTGAATTTTAAAGTTTTACCTCAGTTTGTGTTTGTTTGTTTGTTTGTTTGTTTGTTTGTTTGTTTGTTTGTTTGTTTGTTTGTTTCACCTTGCCTACCTAGGTACTTCTTGAACGGGTTGTCCGATTTAAATAAAAGTTGGCAAAACTGTTAAATCATTTTTGTTTGTTTGTTCATTTGTTTGATTAAATGAGAGGGAGAGTTGGATAAATGATTTTTAGTGGATGTTCCAGAATTCCACTAAACATAGGAGAATTACGAGAAGTGTGAGAGAAACAGGGAAGGGATTTAAAGAGAAAGAATAAAATTACCAATATGATCTTTAGTGGATGTGTCAAAAGTACCATAATCACGTACCCGGATGAAGGACGAAACGTAGAAAGAGAGCAAAGAGAGAGGAGAGGAAAGACTAGATAAAGAAGAGATAGAAGCGGAACATATAGGAATGGACGAAGAAGGAAGGGAAGAGAGATAGAAGGAAAATGTATGAAAGAAACAAAGGAGGAGGAGATATAAGAGGAAAGATAAAGAAGAGATAGACGCTGAACATATAAAAATGAATGAAGAAGGGACAGTAGAAGAGATAAAAGAAATTTAGAACGAAAAACTGACAAAGAGGGAGGAGAGGAAGAAATTGATAAAGAAAGAGGGAAAAGGGATGAAGGACGAAACGTGGAAAAAGAGAAAGAGGAGAGGAAAGAAGAGATATAACAACATGTAGAATCCATTTCTAGAAGAAATAGTAGACAAGAGAGAACGGAAGTGGATGAGGAAGGAAAAGTTTAAAAAGGACATGGAGAGAGGACAGGAAAGGCTAGATAAATAAGTAAGAGGTAGACGTGAGACATATAGAAATAGAAGATGAAGGAGAAAAGGAAGAAAGATAGAAGGGAAAATGGATGAAAGAAACAACATAGAAACAACATACGTACTCCTTTATCTCAAAGGAGAAAGAGGAGGTTATAGGAAAGGCTAGATAAAGAAGAGATAGACTTGAAACATATAAAAATAGATGAAGAAAGGATGAAAGAGAGATAGAGGAGCAATGGATGAAAGAAACAACGTAAAGGAGGAAGAGATCTGTAGGAGAGAAAATACTAGATGAGGAAGAAACAGACAATCATTTTGTAGAAAAAGATAAAGATGTGGGAAAAGAAGGAATAAAGGGGTGAAAAAGTAATACGGTGATAGACACAGAATGTTTAGAGGAAGGAGATGAGAGAAGAGGAAGAGAATGATGTAGGAAGGAGAGGAAAAGGACGCATGGGAGGAAAAGAGATTTGGTTGAAAATGTGAACGAGAGGGAGAAGAAAATTGGCAAGAAAAGAGAAGAAGAAAAGAAGGAGAAGAAGAATTAATACAAATAAAGGAAGAGATGGAAGCAAAATGTTTACAAAAGAACAACGGTGGAAGAGAAAATATTAAAAGGCAAGATAACAACAGAAGGTAAAAAATATAAACAGGAAATAGAGCGTAATAATCATCGAGAAATGGAAGCAAAAACTGCAGTAGAAAATGAATAAAATAGAGAACGAGTGAAAAGGAACAGCAAAAAGAATGTGGATGAAGAAGACATAGACCGAGATCATATTACAGAAACTGTTACAAACAGTTTAAAAGGAAAAGGGGTGAGTCAAAGAGAAAAGGAATGGAAGTACGAATGGATTAGGAAAACATGGACTTGGTCCATATAGAAATAATCACAAAAAAGGATAGGAAAGAAGGAGAAAGTACAAGAAATAAGGATGAGGGGATAGAAATTAGAAGATTTAGAAATGGAATATGTAAAAATAGATAGGGTAGGTATATGAATGAAGCAGGATAGAAGAATGGTTTAAAATAAGGAACGGGTAAAGAAATACATGAAACAGTGGGGAAGGAGAGAAAAAAGTGTAAAAGAGAGAAAAAACAAAGAGGAAGGAAAGAGGAACCAAAAATAACTACGATCAAGATAAAATTATGAATAGGGGAAAAGTTGAAACACTATTAATAGTGGAACATGGAATGTTTGCTCAAATATTAACTTGGTTTTTCTTAAAGTGTAAATATGAGTGTTTTTGTGGTTTAAAAACGGACAATTTTATACATTTTTACTAATTTATTAGGTATGTAGGTATTAATAAATATGCCGAATTTGGTGCTCACTGCAGTATCTCTCTCTCTCTCTCTCTCTCTCTCTCTCTCTTTCGCTGAATTCATGAGGAAAAATAGTTGAATGAAAATAGAAAAGAAGTGGGAGGGGGAAAACGAAAATTGGATAAACTAGAACGATAACAGAATGGAGAAAAGGAATTTTAGGAGAATATGGAGGAGGAGAGAAATTTTGGAAGAGCAAGAAGATGAAGAAGAAGGAGAGGAGGATTAGGAGGAGGAGAAGAAGAAGAAGGAGAGTTAGAAAAGGAATAAGGAGAATAGGAAGGAAAAGAAGAAGAAGGAAGAAGGAGGAGGAGAAGAAGAACAAGGAGAGGGAGAAGAAGAAGAAAATCCAAAACAAGAAGAAGAAAAAACGAAAAAAATTAGCAAAAAAAAAAAGCAAAAAAGTATATATGTTAGTTGAGAAAAATATTTTCATTCTGAAATCTTCTGCTTCATCAAGCAGGGTGAAAATTTGTTTACGAATATCCATGCTGATTTATGTGCTGGGAAAATGTTGTTTTGTGACGTGATGGTCTAGTTTTGCTGACTTCATTGATAGAGTTCGAGTTTTGCTGGTCTTTTTTTTTTTTTTTTTTTTTTTTGGAAGGGGCGGGGATAGGTTTTGCTTTTGTTTTTGTTTTTTTTTTTTTTTTTTTTTTTTTTTTTCGGAAGGAGCGAGGATAGGTTTTGCTGATTTTTGGACAAAAGGGTTGGGAGCTATGCTCATTATTTTCTAGGAGGAGGAAGTTTTGATGATCCAAGTGTCGTGATGGTCTAGTTTTGCTGATTTCTAGGACATCGAGCAAGGGGTTGAGGTTTTTCTGATCCGTTTTTAGGATAGGGTAGGGGAGGGGTTAAAGTTTCCCTGATTCACTTAACCCTCTGGTTGGTCGTGATGGTCTAGTTTTGCTGATTTCTAGGGCATCGAGCAAGGGGTTGAGGTTTTTCTGATCCGTTTTTAGGATAGGGTAGCGGAGGAGTTAAAGTTTCCCTGATTCACTTAACCCTCTGGTGGGGTAGGAGTTTTACTGATTTTTTTGTGGTGTAAGTGGGTGGCTTGAAATTGAATAGCATATCAGAAAAAAAAAACCATCCTTAAGGCAATTCCCCTTGTAGATTGTTGGTTCTTTTCTGCTCAATGCTCTGTTCTGTTTAATTTTTGAAGATAATTTGGTTTATAGGGGAAAAAAAGCAAAATGTGAATCTATTTTTGGAATGTGGGCCTGGCCTAGATACTTCGGGTTCTCCCTTTACTTCCTCCCTCTTCCTAAAAAAGTGTTTTTCAGTTCCCCATTTCTATTAGCTATAAATTCCCTCCCTCTATCCCCTTCTCTCCCTCTTTCCCGTCCGTCTCTCTTCCTATCTCTCCTTTCTCTCTTCCCTTCTCCCCCTCTTCCTTTTCTCCCTCCTCCCTCCCTCCAATCCTAGCTCCGATTTTTCCTTCCTTCTTTATTTCCCTCCCTCCAAGTCCTTCCTTCCTCTCTCCTTCTCATTCTCCTCCTCTATCCTCCTCCCTCCTTCCTATCTCTATTCCTTCCTCTCTCCTTCTTCTCCTCTATTCCCTTTCCTCCTTTATTCTCTCCCTCTATCCGTTCCTTCTTTATCCATCCCTTCTTCTCCTCTATCCACCTCCCTCCTTCCTTCTCTCCCTCTATTCGTTCTTCCTATTCTCTATCCCTTCTATTTCTCCCAGTTCTGATTTTCCCACCTACGCCAGAATGTGTGGGAGTATGAAAGGCGGGTATTACCAAATCGCCAAATTCACCCATTGAAGAAAAAAAATCCTCATACTCCGCCTCCTCTTCTTCTTTTTCTTCTTCTTTTTCTTCTTCTTCTTCTTTCTCTTCTTCTTGTTCTCCTCCTCCTCTTCAACTTCTCCTTCTCTTTCTCCTAGTTCTTCTTCTTCTTCCCCTCCTCCTCCTTCCCCTCCTCTAAATGCGCACACAAATAATTTTCACACACCCTACTCACACATTTCTTTAAAAAACAACACTTTCTCATTACCTTGTATAGGTTTTCTATACGTAAGGGTAATAGAAAGTAATAAAAATAAGGTAATTAATAGAAAGGAGAGAGAGAGAGAGAGAGAGAAGGGGAGATCTCAAAGAAAAGGAAGAGAGTAGAAAATATTGGGAGAAAGAGAGAGGGATAAACACCAGAAGAGAGAGGGAAGATGAGAAGAAGAGTAGGGGGAGAGAAAAGAAGAAGAGGGGGCGTAAAGAAGAGAGAGAGAGATATTGGTAAATATAAGGAGAGAAAGAGAGAGGGTAAAGCTTGGAAAAGAGGAGATATGAAAAAGAGGAGGAAGAAGGATAGTGGGAGGGCGAGAAAGAGAGGGGGCGTAAATGAGAGAGAGAGAGATTGGTAAATACAAGGAGAGAAAGAGAGAGGGTAAAGCTTGGAAAAGAGGAGATATGAGAAAGAGGGGGAAGGAAGAAGGAGAGTAGAGGGGAGGGAAAGAGAAGGGTAAATAATATTGCTCTCAGTATGTGTCTCTATCAACTGACACGATATAACACTTTGTCTAAAGTGAGGATCTATAAGTTTTCGCTCGAATTTCTTACAATAGCTCTCCAGTTTTTCTTCTTGAACAACTGCTCTGAGGTGAGTGGATACGTTGGACACTCACGCTCGGACTGTCGGCGTATGAGTGTGGTCGCCTGCATTAGGCCAGCCAATGACTATCTGGTAGATTTGACAGGTGCGGCTGAAAAGGTCCGCCTGTCAGGTCTACCTAATATGTACCTGATAGTGAGTGGCTGGCCTTAGACATAATTTCAACTGGGGAAACTTCGGATCGGGAGACACAGGTATTTTCTTTTCGGAAACGGACACGATTTCCCTTCATCAAGATGCAAGATGGTTTAGTACGTATACAACCTCTACAAAAGAGGGGAAATGAGCTTCAGAAAAGGGGAAATCGTCTCAGTTTCGGAAAGGAAAATACGACTCATATTAGTCCCAATCCCAATGTGTAGTTTCCGTTTTCGCCAGCGGCGCGGCGATAGAGCAATGACTATCTGGTAGATTTGACAGGTGCGGCTGAAAAGGTCCGCCTGTCAGGTCTACCTAATATGTACCTGATAGTGAGTGGCTGGTCTTAGACATAATTTCAACTGGGGAAACTTCGGATCGGGAGACATAGGTATTTCCTTTTCGGAAACGGACACGATTTCCCTTCATCAAGATGCAAGATGGTTTAGTACGTATATACAGCCTCTACAAAAGAGGGGAAATGAGCTTCAGAAAAGGGGAAATCGTCTCAGTTTCCGAAAGGAAAATGCGACTCATATTAGTCCCAATCCCAATGTGTAGTTTCCGTTTTCGCCAGCGGCGCGGCGATAGAACGCTGACTGCACCAGTTCCCAGAAGTTAAGTTCCCAGAAGCTGCTTGTGGTTGGTATCACGCGATTGTCCAGAGTGCTGTCTTTTCCGGCCCTAACATTCACCTGCCTCGGTAGCGTAGTGGTCGAGACGCTCGCCTGGTAAACAGGAGGGCGTGGGTTCGATCCCAGCCGAGGCACGGAATTTTATCCTCATTTATTTGAGATTTTGACCACATGTAAACAGGAGGGCGTGGGTTCGATCCCAGCCGAGGCATGGAATTTTATCCTCATTTATTTGAGAGTGTGATTACATAGTAATGGAGCTCTAAGGGTTAGGTGGTAGAAAACGCCTCCGGCGTTAACCTCGCCTAGTGGTTACCTTCCACTCAAGAGTCTGTTATTATTATTAATATTCATTTTGCGTGAGGTTAATGTGAGAAGGCGGCTGGTTTGTCACCGAATGCCCGAATGGAGAGGAAAATCCCCGTTCTGTCACTGAAAACCTTAGCAGTCAGCACGGTCAGACCAGTGGGGTAACGCGCTAAGATGACTATTCCCCCCACAAATGAAGCAAGTGCATGTGTTGACGCACCATAATAAATTGAAATGAAAAAAAATGTTTTAACCTCGGTACCATGAAAGGTATGATACACAAATAGCCCACCCAACTCGGAGGTTTGAATGTAAGGGTAAACCCTGTAAGGGCAAAGGGTAAGCTCTGGGCCGCCAATTTGATTCCCGCCCGGGGCGGATCTATCTTGAGGATGAGCAATCATTTTACCCTACTGGGGTGATAAGTCTTTCTTTTCTGAGAGCCCTGTTATAAGTATGGTTAAGGCGGTCTCTTCTTGATCATTGATGTGCCGCGTCCATTTTAGTTTAGGACTATTGCACTGTATGGTACAAATATATTACATTTAGGGTAAGTGTACGATTTATTTGCCCACCTAAAAAACGTACCATTTATTGGCCCACCTGTACCAAACGCCACATAAGTCTGAACTGGACGAACTTTTTCAAGATCCAATTTCATTAAAAGAAAGGGCTTAAAGACCGCTATCGAACCAGTGCTGTTCAAAAATTGTAGTCATAAAAACAAAAATTATAAAAATAAATGTGGGCAGCTGGGCCAATAAATGGTACGTTTTTTAGGTGGGCGAATAAATGGTACACTTACCCTATTATGCTATGTTATCCAAATAAATGAACCAAAACCTCGTGATGGGAACCAAGGAAGCAAAGAATAGATATCTGTAAACATCCTCTGTAGATTATAAAAATGAATCCAAACACTCTCTTGAACTACCTGTCTAAACCAAAAAAGCACATACTATAATAACATCTACTTTACAGAGCTATACCGGTCTCAAGTACCTATCTACAGTCGAACGTGGATAAAATGGAGCACATCGCACGGCTAGTTCTAAAGAGAACTAACTCGAAATAATGCGTTTTTGTGATTCAGTTACCGCATTAGTTACACATATTCTGAGAGCCCTGTTATAAGTATGGTTAAGGCGGTCTCTTCTTGATCATTGATGTGCCGCGTCCATTTTAGTTTAGGACTATTGCACCGTATGGTACAAATATATTACATTTATTATGCTATGCTATCCAAATAAAATAATGAACCAAAACCTTGCGATGGGAACCAAGGAAGCAGAGAATAGATATCTGTAAACATCCTCTGTAGATTATAAACATGAATCCAAACACTCTCTTGAACTAGGTACCTATCTAAACCAAAAAAGCACATACTATAATAACATCTACTTTACAGAGCTATACCGGACTCAAGTACCTAATATCTACAGTCGAACGTGGATAAAATGGAGCACATCGCAAGGCTAGTTTTATAAAGAGAGCTAACTCGAAATAATGCGTTTTTGTGATTCAGTTGCCGCATTAGTTACACATACCCCGCTCATCTCAAAGAAGTTTGGTTCTTCATTTTGAGCCAGCCTAGTTGATATTCCATACCTCGGCTGGGATTGAACCCACGCCCTCCTGTTTACCAGGCGAGCGCCTTGACCACTACACCACCGAGGCAGGTTACCACTACACCACTGAGGCAGGTTAAAAATTATAAAAAGTAAGAAAAAACGTGTCCACACTTTGGGGGTCGAAGGGTCAATTAAAAATCTGGTGTGAACATCACACGACTTTCGTTATACTATTGAATGATGCTTATTTGAGCATTCTTTTACCCTAACTTTTACAATATCTCTAACCGTTTTGTCGCTATAGCTGAAAACCGCCAAAGAACGGTCGAAATCTGTCCAAAAGCGGTCAAAATACTGCCAAGCGCAGCAACCATCGCAACCAATGTGTTCTCAACTTTTTGTGTTGCATCCTTGTCACATTTGTGAACTACATACAAAATTTCAAGTGTCTAGCTTATACCGTTCCCGAGATATTGTTAAATTACAACGAAAACCGCCAAAAAGCGGTAAAATGCCGCCAAGCGTTGCACCGGTCTTAACCAAAAGTTTTGTGTCGCATCTTTGTCACCTTTGACAACTACATACCAAATTTCAAGTCTCTAGCTCTTACCGTTCTCGAGATATTTTGTTTACAGACTGACAGACAGACCACACACACGGACCAATGGCTGAAACTTTGGATTTAGGCTCTAGGGACCTCAAAACGTGTTTTGACACTAAAAACTGATCATCGAAAATTTGATCCGATTACATTACTTTCCTTCCTATAGCATAAGGCAAGTAAAAAGGTATCGGCTGTTTGTTTCCCTGATGAACGGGAGGTGAGGTATAAATTTAGGACAATTAACAAGCATAAGGCAAGTAAAAAGGTATCGGCTGTTTGTTTCCCTAATGAACGGGAGGTGAGGTATAAATTTAGGACAATTAACGCATAAGGCAAGTAAAAAGGTATCGGCTGTTTGTTTCCCTAATGAACGGGAGGTGAGGTATAAATTTAGGACAATTAACAAAAAAAAAATGAATATGTCGTGTCAGGTATTCCAAGCTAGTTTACTTTAATATTTAATAGCTCGTATTTTCCCTACAAGAAAAGTTTGGCTTTTTAGTCAATGTTTCGAATTCATTACGTCATTGAAAAATTTTGGATCTAGGTATTTTCTTGAAAAAAAAACTTGAAAATCTCAACAAATATTTTTGAAACAATGAGTTCCTTGCGGACAAGAAAAGTTTGGCTTTTTAGTCAATGTTTCGAATTCATTACGTCATTGAAAAATTTTGGATCTAGGTATTTTCTTGAAAAAAAAAACTTGAAAATCTCAACAAATATTTTTGAAACAATGAGTTCCTTGCGTTTGTATTGCGCGGGATTTACCCTGTACTAACTATTACAATGTTATGTTCCTAGCTATGACCTAAATACCTAATGGAAAAAAAAGGAAACAAACAGACGATAAAGAAGAGGAGCCTAGTTACTTAGTTAGCCTGGAGGTTAGCGCGTCTGCCTTGTAAGCGCTAGGTCGCGGGTTCGATTCCCGCCCGGGTTTGACTGTACCGTATATCTGATTCCAGTTATGTATAATAATTGTATATCTTCAAAGATAATCCCAGTAGGTACCTTAGAGTCCCCATGTCCCCAATAATAATTCTGTATCCTTAGAGATATCCCTGTCATAGGTAGTTCTTCGCAGCGGATGTTTACTTAGGATTGATAGACAGTGGTGGCGGGTTCGATTCCCGTCCTGGGCGGATTTTATCCTGAACGGATAAGGTTCGTGCTCGGAACGGCTTTCTTCTATCCTGTCTTCGATTTCGGGACGATGGGACCTTGACAGTTTCAGTTCCCTCTATCAAACTTCTCTCTTCGATTTCGGGACGATAAGACCAAGCAGTTACAGTTCCCTCTGTCAAACCTCTTAGAAAAAAAACCTCTCTCTAAAAAAAAAAAAGAAAAATTAATAGAGGGAACTGTACTTACTATAAGGTCTTATGTAAATCGAAGAGAAAAGGTAGACAAAATAGGAGAAAGCCGTTCCAAGAGCGAACTTTAATTTTATTGGTTTAGGATGAAATCCAAGCTACCTACTCGTAATTTGAATTGACTCAAGTAGGTATAGGCTTTTGACAGATAAATTAGTATAATTAGTGTAACTAATGTTTCTTCCTAACTTATGTCTATGACAGCCCCGAAAATAATGGCATAGGTAACTAACAACTGAAAATTCATGGCTACATGAAAATTAACTTGTCAATCCATCAGAACGTGGAAATGTCTTGAATAAGACTACCTAATTTTACTTTCTATTTACTGTTGTTGTATTTTTACAAAAATGAAACTGACGTGTGCTTCCATTGTTATCCTTTGGCCGCAATTTGGGGCAAGGCCCGGTGATTTGGTCAGTAAACTTTCAGTGTCCCAGTGAGTCTCTCGGAGTTCCAACCCACAGTTCATAAGAAAACAGTGCTCGTCGTAAAAGCTATGACTTCATGATGGATAAAAAACGGGGCGGGGGAGGGGCTTAAAAAATAAAAAGGTTTTATAAAATGTAAACTTTGCAGGGAGGAAAGACTCTCCGAAAGCTCGAGGGGTAGACTTACATTAAAAATAGCCCTCGGTCACAAAAAAAGCCCACCTCCCCTTCTTATTCAAAGCTGCACCATCAGTATTTTTTCTTTTTTCACATTATCCCTACTTGCTTCCTTCCTTGAGAGCCATTTTTATTAATCTATGTTACCAGCCCCAGTAGCTCTGAGGTAGAACAGTGCACTCTTAAACCGAGAGGCTATGGTTCGAGTCCCAGTTGCAAAATAAAATTTATTTTCTTCATTTCGAGGTGAACATTTGTAAAAGCTTTGCTGAATTTGCTGAAGCTGAGTTTCATTTAGGTACCTATGTTTCGTTTCTACATCTCTAGGGTTAATAATGAATGATACGTCGAGACGTGCGTGTTTGGTTTCTGGATGTATGATTGTCCAGGAGTTTCAGGGAACCAGCAAAACTTGTGGATCTCATTGAAATACAGGAAGAAAAGGATGAGAAGGCGATCACGAATTTGCTGATTTTCCAAATTTCCTCATAAATAGGTACTACGTACCTATAATAATGATTGTTCTCAAAATGGAACCGAATAAGTAAAATATCTCCTTATTATTATGGAGTAAAATCGTTAACCCATCTTTTGGGGCTGTTTTCCCCTACACCTAAGCCTCAGAGTGGGCTTTTTGTGCATGAGTAAAATCTTTAGTCATCAATTTCATGTTTTCATCAAACTTTCAAGCAAACTTTGTGTGACACTTGCCCGTCAAATACTCTTTTACTTTCATAAAAAATTATATCTTTTTATATTCAGAATTTATAATTTTTCTCTCTCCCTTACGGTATACGTACTTTGCCCTTTTTTCAAGCAATATCTCCCCCTTTTCCCCCTCCACTTCCTCTTACACTCCCTCCCATCCCGTCCTCTCTCTCCCTCCTTCAGTTTTAGCATTTCCCCTCCAGTCCAGTAGGGAAAAAATATTTTCAGCAATAAAGAAGATTTATTATTCTTGCATATCTCCTCCGTAAAACGAAGCAGAGGAAAAAAAATTCTCTTAAAAAAATAGAAAGGGGAAACTTCGGATCATTTTGTCAGAGCAGTCCCGTTTTTCTCTTGATTTTATACGTGGAATATCATACAAAATACCCTGAAAGTGCAAAATTTTATGTAGTAGCTAGAATTTGACAGTTACCTATATGTACAGCTCGAATAGAAAGGGGAAACTTCGGATCATTTTGTCAGAGCAGTCCCGTTTTTCTCTTGATTTTATACGTGGAATATCATACAAAATACCCTGAAGGTGCAAAATTACATGTAGTAGCTAGAATTTAGACAATTACCAATAGGTACAGATCGAATAGGACTAAAAAGTCCCATTACTCCTGCAGTAGTCTACTAATTTTCGGTTGTCCAATTCATAAATAATATTGAGGACAAAATTCCATACATCGTATCGGCTGGGATTGAAGCCACGCTCTCATGATTATAGTTCATCCAGATCAATGTGACAGCAATGAGTCATCAACCCAAAATGAAGGAACCAATCAGATTGCAGGAAATCCTTACATTGTTGCAATTCAGGTAAAGGTCTATTTTTGATAAACTCTCTCTTCTAAAATGCAGAGGTAGCTCTAAGTTCAGAGGTTGGATCCCAGAACAGGTAAGGTGGATATCGCCTTACCTGACTTTGTTTCACTGTCGGAGGAAGCACTGTGCAATGTAGCTTCCCCTTTTAGAGATTCTCTACCATTGCACATGTGACATGTTTGGCAACAATGCCTATATTTTTTTTGCTGTCACATTGATATGGACACACTATAGAGGCGGTCATCTTGACCACTAGGTACATTAAATGGAAAACAAATACTATTTCAGACAATTAGTTAATATTTATTTATTACAGTATAAAGGACTAGTTTCGCCCCCAAGGGTATCTTCAGAGGTGAACCTAATATGATGTCATCTTCCTTCGAAAGTCTTCAATAGGGGTTGAATCAGTCAGGACATTATATCTTACATCTTTGAATAGCTCTTTGAATGCACTAGTTCCCGATGGATCACTGAGGTTAGGCAACATTGCTCATGTTTGTTATCTGTATGACTGAAAATATGAGCGTGCTACTATCATTTCGCACCCTTACTCAGACTCGAATGGAGGGTAAAACCGTCATAAAGTCTTCATTAAAAAATAGTGAAATCTGGTCAAGAGGTGCTTGACCGGGCTGAAGGGGCCCTTTATATCTCTCCCGGCCTACTGCCGTTCCCGGAATATACCCTTCCCGTCCCCTTTATCCTTTGGAAATCCTACACCCTTCCTCAATCCATTCCGAACGATTTTTGGTAGTTTACCATTGCTAGCAGACAGCCTAGAATGCTTGGAGGGTAGTGTGTCTGCCTTGTAAGCTTTAGGTCCTGGGCTCGATTCCCACTTCCGGCCAACTTTATCCTAAACAGATGAGGTTTGTTCTCCGGATGGCTGTCTTTCTCGTATCCTGTCCTCCTTCTCTTTTCGATTTCGGTACGATAATCAAGAAAAAATTAAAAGAACAAAATAGAAAACCGCCTCATAAGGTCTGCCCAATACGAGAAACGTGGAATTGAAAAGAAGAGGAAAAATAAGGGGAAGAAGAAGAAAGAGGAAGAAGAAGAAGAAGAAGAAGAAGAAGAAGAAGAAGAAGAAGAAGAAGAAGAAGAAGAAGAAAAAAGAGGAAGAAGACCTGAAAGTCCTGAAACGAAATTCTCGATGTTTTATGAATACAGAAAATTAAAAGAGCTCTTCTCTTCCTGCTACCCCAAGACTTTAAATCTAACTCATTGAAACGTAAATTCAATTTAAATACAACACACAGTCCGAGACAATAAATGGTAATGAAAAAGAAAATGGCGAACGTCCGACATGAGAGAAAAGGGTTCCGTACTGGGAAAATTAGATTAAAAGTCGATTTAGGGTGGAATGTGGAAAGAATTTCGAGTTCGCCTATCCGAGAGCCGAGACAGCATACGAATGTACCCTTACATTAAATTTACAGAGGTAATTTTGTTTTAGAAAGGACACCTACCACACATGAATCAGATGAGCTGTCTCTCTGTCAAACCTCTTCTGGGCTTCAACTCAGCAAAGATCACATTGGGAACAAGGTTAGAACAGAGGAAAAGAGAACATCTGATGGATGGTGGGTGTGGCATTCGAAATAAGAAATTACTATTTTGACCAAATTGATTGACGCAACTCAACGGACATTACATTTGACCGGACGGACTAAGCAATGAATTAAATTGACCTCAAGGGCAAAGTAGACCTAGAGCCTTGACAAATGGAGTGTGTCTGAAGACATGTGACGGATCAATCCACTTGACGCTATACTTATTCTTCAAGTTCTCAGTTCTTACCCAATTTAGGTATGTGGGTATGAAAGGTGACTGAAATTGTGAAATTACAATGCCCAAGTAGGTTCCTACATAATTATCTAGGTACAACATCGAGCTCTTAGTTGACATTGTAAAGGAAAATTGAACAGTCATTTACATTGGAAAGGGAACTCGTAGGAAAAGCTCCATCTGACTTTTTACAATAAAAAGGTTTTTCACTATTAGAAGTCACAGTAAGGTGTTGGGTCAGGAAAATCCTCGTTCGGTCTTTCCTGTCCAGATTTTTTTTTTCCCATCCCATTTTCTCGTACCTATTTTCCTCCTTCTTAATTTTTTCCCATTTCAAGTCCTTTTCAAAGTTAGAAATCAAGGGATGGTGAAGGATGTTACAGGGGGAAAATGAAGGGGAAAGAGGTATTTTTACATTCCATGATTTTTTTTTTCTCTCGACATGACTAAGAACAATAAGAGTATTTATGGAGAGTACTTGCCCAACCTCGATTATGTTAAGGTGTGTCCACATAGTCGACCGGCCGTCGATCGAAATCGATTGGACGGTCGACTACGTGTGGACACATCTTTAGATACATCAACTTTTACTACCTATTACCTAAATAAAGCAAGATCTATTCAATCACTCGTTATCAGGTTCACACACACTGATCACTCTATCTCTAGAAAGCTGAAATTTGGTAGGAACATTCCCAATATGTTCCAGAGGTGCAATGAGAGAATATTTTGCCAAGCATGCTTTGGATTAGCAAAGGAGAATGCTTTGAACGTCCTAGGAATTGAAAGTATTAAAACGTTTGGGTAGAAAAAAGAAAACAGAGAGAGACACGAGAGAGAGAGAGAGAGAGAGAGAGAGAGAGAGAGAGAGAGAGAGAGAGTACAAAGAGAGAGAGAATGAGAAAGAGTTTTGCTGGCTAGTTCAAAAATGTACCTACTTGGTTCTGGAGTAGGCACGACTTTTGAACCCATTCTTTGAACGTTCTACAGAGGTACAAAACCCATTGACGAGATACAAAATTTTACATCACATGAAACTACCTACAGTACCTACATACCAACATAGGTACCTACAACAGTTGTAGGTATTAGATTCGCAATTCAATCAAGATTTTTCTGCGTGGCACATTGCATAATCATTGTATTTTCAGGCTTTCATAAGATTTCTTTGAAAACCTTACTTGATGACTTCCAGACTGTGTTAGCTATTTAGCTGTAGGTATTGGGGATAGTTAGGTAATATAATAGGTATAGGTATTCAGATCTAGGTAGGTACTTACTTAGTTATTAGGCAACTTTACAACGTAGGATCTCGATAGAACACCGGAGTACAGAAACGTGGGGCTTGGTTGGTACATGAATGTAGGGCTCTAATCAACCTCCAGAGTGTGAAGCCAAGGAACTGGTTCTTGGTTTAAACCAAACGAGAACAAGTAAAACTTTTTGCAAAAGTGCATAGTCCGGTAATATTTATTTACTAATCAATTTTATTGTCTTATAATGTCGAAATCGAAGTAGGAAGGAGGATAGGGTAGGATAAAGCCAGCCGTTTCATGAACTCTTCCTTTATCTTACTTTTCCTTCCATGTAAGATAAAGTTCTCCCAGGGAGGAAATCGAAGCCTCGACCTAGGACTTACAGGCACTCTACCTTCCAGCCTATTAGGCTAGAACTTACCTTATTAACTTTACTAACAAAGTGTCTTATCGTCCCGAAATGGAAGAGAGAAGGTGGACACTTGGACAGGATAAAAGAAAACTCGGCTGGTTCACTTTGAAAATTTCAAGATTTTTTATAGAGGGAACTGTAACTGCCATGGTCTTATCGTCCCGGATAGGAGAAAGCTAGCCGTTCCGAGAACAAACATTATCATGTCAGGATAAAATCCGCCCCGGGTGGGAATCGAACCCGAGGCCTAGCGCTTACAAGGCTGGTCCTCTATGGTTTGAAAAAACATATTACCTATCGCACTCTGGCGGAATCTGGAAGAAATTCACCGGACAAAGGTCATAAAAAGAGAAAAAAACGCCGACACATGTGGTAAATTACCCCTCGGAAAATTCGCATTTTTTCTCCTCTTTTTTCTCATTTTTTTCAAGTGGGGAACATAGAAAGGGGTGATTTTGAAGATTGTGTTAAATTTCGTTTTTTTTAAAAAGAAGAAAGTGGCGGCCATTTTGTTCAAAAAATATTTCGTGAAGAGGAAATAGGTACTCCAGAGCCTTTTGTTCTGTTACGCAATTTTCGGTGTGTCGATTATTTAGGCGCATTTTTTCTCCTCTTTTTTCTCATTTTTTTCAAGTGGGGAACATAGAAAGGGGTGATTTTGAAGATTGTGTTAAATTTCGTTTTTCAAAAAAGAAGAAAGTGGCGGCCATTTTGTTCAAAAAATATTTCGTGAAGAGGAAAGAGGTACTCCAGAGCCTATTGTTCTGTTACGCAATTTTTGGAGTGTCATTATTTAGGTACCTACCTAGGTCCGAATATTTATATCCGATCGGATATGTCCGAAATAGATCAATTTTATTTAATTTTGTAGACGTATTTCAGTCGACCATGATCGACCATATAACTGTAAATGCTGCTTTCCATTTAGGATTTAGTCGGGCCTTCGGGGGCCCGTGTGGACCCTTTTCCAGTTGGGTCCCGAGCAAATAGGAAAAGGCCAGCCGTTCCGAGAGCGAACGTTATCCGTTCAGGATAAAATCCGACCCGGGCGGGAATTGAACCCGCGGCCTAACGCTCACAAGGCAGACGTGCTACCAACCAAGCTAACTATTAGGCTGACGTTCTACAGTTCACTGAACCATTCGCGCAGGTTTCGGCTCATCCTCTCTCATCCCTGCATTTTCTATTAATGCTAATCATAAAAATCTGTTTTATACTCACGTGTTCTTGGAAAATCCGTCCAACATACTTTCGCCGAAGTTTATTTAATCCGCACAAATGATTTTCCAAATTCTCTCCGGACCGTTAGTGAAATCTGGTCAAGAGGTGCTTGACCGGGCTGAAGGGGCCCTTTATATCTCTCCCGGCCTACTGCCGTTCCCGGAATATACCCTGCCCGTCCCCTTTATCCTTTGGAAATCCTTTATACACCCTTCCTCAATCCATTCCGAACGATTTTCGGTAGTTTACCATTGGTAGCAGACAGCCTAGAATGCTTGGAGGGTAGTGTGTCTGCCTTGTAAGCTTTAGGTCCTGGGCTCGATTCTCACTTTGGGCCAATTTTATCCTAAACAGATAAGGTTTGTTCTCGGGATGGCTGTCTTTCTCGTATCCTCTCCTCCTTCTCTTTTCGATTTCGGTACGATAATCAAGAAAAAATTATAAGAACAGAAAATAGAAAACCGCCTCATAAGGTCTGCCCAATACGAGAAACGTGGAATTGAAAAGAAGAGGAAAAATAAGGGGAAGAAGAAGAAAGAGGAAGAAGAAGAAGAAGAAGAAGAAGAAGAAGAAGAAGAAGAAGAAGAAGAAGAAGAAGAAGAAAAAAGAGGAAGAAGACCTGAAAGTCCTGAAACGAAATTCTCGATGTTTTATGAATACAGAAAATTAAAAGAGAGCTCTCCTCTTCCTGCTACCCCAAGACTTTAAATCTAACTCATTGAAGGGGAAGAAGAAGAAGAAAGAGGAAGAAGAAGAAGAAGAAGAAGAAGAAGAAGAAGAAGAAGAAGAAGAAGAAGAAGAAGAAGAAGAACAAAAAACTTTTCTATGTCCTTCTTTTTCTTTCTTTCTCCCCTCCTTCCTTCCGTTAGTTTCCCTCTCATTCTCTCTCCTTCTTTCCTTTCTTTATTCGTCCTCCTCCTTTTCGTTCCCTCCCCTCTTTATCCTTTCTCTCCCTCTCCCTCTCTTCCTTCAAAAACAACCCTCCCTATGGCTCTCCCTCCCTCCCTAATTTTCCCTCTCTCATCTTCTCTCCTAACTCATTGAAACGTAAATTCAATTTAAATACAACACACAGTCCGAGACAATAAATGGTAATGAAAAAGAAAATGGCGAACGTCCGACATGAGAGAAAAGGGTTCCGTACTGGGAAAATTAGATTAAAAGTCGATTTAGGGTGGAATGTGGAAAGAATTTCGAGTTCGCCTATCCGAGACAGCATACGAATGTACCCTTACATTGAATTTACAGAGGTAATTTTGTTTCCAGAAAGGACACCTACCACACATGAATCAGATGAGCTGTCTCTCTGTCAAACCTCTTCTGGGCTTCAACTCAGCAAAGATCACATTGGGAACAAGGTTAGAACAGAGGAAAAGAGAACATCTGATGGATGGTGGGTGTGGCATTCGAAATAAGAAATTACTATTTTGACCAAATTGATTGACGCAACTCAACGGACATTACATTTGATCGGACGGACTAAGCAGTGCATTAAATTGACCTCAAGGGCAAAGTAGACCTAGAGCCTTGACAAATGGAGTGTGTCTGAAGACATGTGACGGATCAATCCACTTGACGCTATACTTATTCTTCAAGTTCTCAGTTCTTACCCAATTTATGTGGGTATGAAAGGTGACTGAAAT
>NW_007378204.1:97374-131149 GCF_000475195.1 Diaphorina citri
CTTTTGAGGGGGGGGGGGTGAAAAAAAAAAAAAAAAAAAAAAAAAAAAAAAAAAACGTAGGTAGATATGTAGATATAAGGTACCTACCCATGTAGTACTTGGATAAATTTCCAACATTTTTCGGAGCTAACAGATTGTCCCCTTTTTTGTAGTCAGTGTTAATGGCGGTCCACGACCCTTGAGTGAGTACGAGTATTTTCAGAAGGATATAGTAAGTCCATCTGTCTAATTCGCCACTATAACTCTCGAACGGATTGTCCCATTATTTTCATGAAATTTGGCAGAAATGTTCAAGACATTAAAGGAAATTTTCTCATTTGATTTTGGGTGCAGCCTGGATGTGATATGACTTTACTAAAACAGCTGTCCTGACCACTAGGATGAAGATAGCAACATGAAATTTGGTGTGCACATTCTCAAGAGTATGAGGAAGCTAAAAATGCAGAGAACGGAAAAAGGGCCTGTGGGCCCACAGGCCCTTTTTCCAATCTGCTCCTCAATTACAATTCCCAAGTAGGTGCCTACATAATTATCTAGGTACAACTTCGAGCTTTTAGTTGACATTGTAAAGGAAAATTGAACAGTCATTTACATTGGAAAGGGAACTCGTAGGAACAGCTCCATCTGACTTTTTACAATAAAAAGGTTTTTCACTATTAGAAGTCACAGTAAGGTGTTGGGTCAGGAAAATCCTCGTTCGGTCTTTCCTGTCCAGATTTTTTTTTTCCATCCCATTTTCTCGTATTTTCCTCCTTCTTATTTTTTTCCCATTTCAAGTCCTTTTCAAAGTTAGAAATCAAGGGATGGTGAAGGATGTTACAGGGGGAAAATGAAGGGGAAAGAGGTATTTTTACATTCCATGATTTTTTTTTTCTCTCGACATGACTAAGAACAATAAGAGTATTTATGGAGAGTACTTGCTCAAAGTTAGAAATCAAGGGATGGTGAAGGATGTTACAGGGGGAAAATGAAGGGGAAAGAGGTATTTTTACATTCCATGATTTTTTTTCTCTCGACATGACTAAGAACAATAAGAGTATTTATGGAGAGTACTTGTCCAACCTCGATTATGTTAAGGTGTGTCCACATAGTCGACCGGCCGTCGATCGAAATCGATTGGACGGTCGACTACGTGTGAACAAATCTTTAGATAGGTACATCAACTTTTACTACCTATTACCTAAATAAAGCAAGATCTATTAAATCAGTCGTTATTCTCATTCATACTGTTCCCACATACTTACAACGCCTTTATTCGAATTAGTGGAGATGCCAAAACCACAGTACGAAAACGGACACATCCACTGTTATCAGTGGAGATGCCAAAACTCTCATTCATATTGTTCCCACATACAACGCCTTTATTCAAATTAGTTGAGATGCCAAAACTCTCATTCATACTGTTCCCACATACTTACAACGCCTTTATTCAAATTAGTGGAGATTCCAAAATTCTCATTCATACTGTTCCCACATACTTACAACGCCTTTATTCGAATTAGTGGAGATGCCAAAACTCTCATTCATACTGTTCTCACATACAACGCCTTTATTCGAAGTGGAGATGCCAAAACTCTCATCACACAAACCATCAGATTTTTGTTCTGACTAGCTCAGTGTTAGATGGTCTTCATTCTCCTTTTTTAAATGGTGCAATATTGGTTACTGCATACTATGTATTAGGTGTCCAGGAGTGTTTTCCGTATTATGTGTGTTCTCATTTAATCAGCACATTATACATTTACTAATTAGCTGAATACCTATGTACTTTTTGCTGATACTCTTTTACTGATTTCCCAGTCAGAATATTCCAACCCTGTACACTTATTTTCAAATACAAAACTCGAAGGGACGAGAACTTGGAAGGAGAAGTTTCCTTTAATTTTCTGAAAAGGAAATTTTTAATGAAAATACCATTTCTAAAACATACGTACAAGTGGAGGGTATATCTATACATTATAGCCTCAAATGGGAAAGGGGAAGCTCCGGGCGGGAATCGAACCCGCGGCCTAGCGCTTACAAGGCAGACGCACTACCAACTAAGCTAACTAGGCTGGCTACTTAGGTCTAATCGTCCCGTAATAGAAGAGAAAGGGAGGCCAGGCTAGCAAAAGCCGCTCAGAAAACGAACCTTAGCTCTTTAGGGTAAAGTTTGCCATTCGCCCCAGGCAGGGCGCAGTTTTTTAGTTTTTTTTTTTCAATAGAAATAATATAAGTAGGTATTATAAAACGGTATTTATAAGACTTTTCTAACAGAAATAAGAACCCTCCCTTCCCCTCACGTACCAGTCTTTCCCCCATAAAAGATTTTCTTCTGGCCATATTGATCTTTTAACAAAAAAAGCAGACCCTTCTGCTATTGCTGCTTTTACTTTTTTGTATCCTCAGTGTGTTTTTAACCCCTTTCTCTCGAGGAATGAGCTTTTTTTTCGTATCAATGGATTGTGGAGTTGCTGCTGAAATGTGCTGACCAATGACTACTGGAGAGCTCGGAATGTCTGAAAATCACTGACGGAGTGTCATGGTTATGATAGGAGACCACTAGGAGTTATGATAACAATGTACTACTATATGAGCTTTGGCATTTCCAATTTTCAACAAAGAACTTTACTGGTAAATGCGTTGGTTGTAAGTACATAATCATTTGTAAAGAGGAAATATTTTATTAGGAAATTTGGCATCTCCACTACCTATTATCAATTAGCAATGCTATCAAAGAAGTGACCGGAAAGAAATACCTTTACTTCTCATCCTCCTCTTCCTTCTCTACTTTCTTTTCATTTCAGGGACTTCAGATCACTTTTCTGTGTTATATTCTTTTCGGGGACTTCAGATCACTTTTCTGTGTTATATTCTTTTCAGGGACTTCAGATCACTTTTCTGTGTTATATTCTTTTCATGGACTTCAGATCACTTTTCTGTGTTATATTCTTTTCAGGGACTTCAGATCACTTTTCTGTGTTATATTCTTTTCAGGGACCTCAGATCACTTTTCTGTGTTATATTCTTTTCAGGGACTTCAGATCACTTTTCTGTGTTATATTCTTTTCAGGGACTTCAGATCACTTTTCTGTGTTATATTCTTTTCAGGGACTTCAGATCACTTTTCTGAAGTCAGCAGTTTAGGAATGCACTGTGGAGTTTGCCCTGGTTTGAAGTAGGTAGTTTGGAATTTATAGCTTCAGCCATCTGGAAAAAAAAAAAGTCAGAACTTCATTATTTTGGGAGATTTGGATACTTGGAATTTCATTAAGACCAAACGTTACCTTTGGAGGGAACGGATATTTTTTCTGCAAAGAACCTAATTACTTTTTAAATTGTTATATAACGCTCCCCATACTGGGAAACTCCATCAACAAAACATTAACAAGATCTCTAATTTCACTTATTGCAAATTTATACAGCGAGCGTCGGAAGCACTTTGGATTTCTCGAATATGTAAATTAAGATCTTCAGATAGAAAAATATTAGGTATTAAGTAAAAATATTAGTATTAGGTATTAACCTAATGCATTACCGATCGGGAGTCAGCTCCCATGGCGTAGTGGTCACTGCGCTCGCCTTGCACGCGGGAGACCCGGGTTCGATTCCCGGTGGGGTCAAGAAATTTGTATCATGCAAATGATTGATTCCGTGACTGGCTGTTGCGGGGCCCACTCAGCCTCGTGAGGAAAATGAGTAGCTAGTAGCTATGACATATAAATGCGCATAGCGACCGGTGCCAGCATGGTAGGTAAACATTGGATTTTAGGATTATTGAGATACCTATGTATTGGGAAAATCCTACAATGCTGCAGTGAGCACCAAAGTTGTGACATAATAACACAAAGAAATTGCATTTACATTTTTTTACATTACCGATCGGTAAGGCCAAGTGAAAACTGGAAACACAGATATTCCTAGTTCCTAAATGTTGCCTAGATGTCTAAAGAACTAGACCATTGGTAGGTACTAAATGTTGTAACTCTTCAAGTATTTGTTTTTTTTTTTTTACTATTATGTGCGAGAAACGTGATTAATTAAAACAACAAAAAAATAAAATAAAGTTACCTACATCCTAAACTCTCCAAACACATAGAAACAAAAACGGAACTTTTTCAATCTGAAAAACGAAAAGCTCATGTTAATCTCTTTTTGCACAGGGCAGGTACAGGTGGCCCTGTAGTGAGTAGGTGCCCAACAACTACTGATCTTTTAATTAATTTTAAAAGTTTAAAATTCGTACTAAATTGGGTTTTTTGTTTTTCAAGTTTGAGTAACAGTGTTGTTTTTTTCCTCTGTTCATGTCTGAGCAATGAGCTTTATCCCCGGAACTAAACCCAATGTTACGTTTAGGACACAGGGGCTGTTCAGTGATTTTTGTTGGGCAGTATCAGGAATTTTCTTCTTTTTCTCTTTTTTGAATTGAGGAAATTCAAGTTATACTTTGCGACGCAACAGGAATTCTTAAAAGTGTTCTCCTCTCTTTCGCAAATACCTAACAAATTGGTACAAAATATATTGTAATGTTGGAAAGAGCTTGAAAGATGAATATTATTTTCCTTTATTAGGCAGTCTTTCAGTATACCTATTTGTGCTTCATTCCCCCTCCCTTCCCCTCACGTACCAGTCTTTCCCCCATAAAAGATTTTCTTCTGGCCATATTGATCTTTTAACAAAAAAAAGCAGACCCTTTTGCTATTGCTGCTTTTAATTTTTTGTATCCTCAGTGTGTTTTTAACCCCTTTCTCTAGAGTCTAGAGGAATGAGCTTTTTTCGTATCAATGGACTGTGGAGTTGCTGCTGAAATGTGCTGACCAATGACTACTGGAGAGCTCGGAATGTCTGAATATCACTGACGGAATGTCATGGTTATGATAGGAGACCACTAGGAGTTATGATAACAATGTACTACAATATGAGCTTTGGCATTTCCAATTTTCAACAAAGAACTTTACTGGTAAATGCGTTGGTTGTAAGTACATATCATTTGTAAAGAGGAAATATTTTATTAGGAAATTTGGCATCTCCACTATTATCAATTAGCAATGCTATCAAAGAAGTGACCGGACAAAAATACTTTTACTTCTCATCCTCCTCTTCTTTCTCTACTGTTATATTCTTTTCAGGGACTTCAGATCACTTTTCTGTGTTATATTTTTTTCAGGGACTTCAGATCACTTTTCTGAAGTTAGCAGTTTAGGAACGCACTGTGGAGTTTGCCCTGGTTTGAAGTATTAGGTAGTTTGTAATTTATAGCTTCAGCCATCTGGAAAAAAAAGTCAGAACTTCATTATTTTGGGAGATTTGGATACTTGGAATTTCATTAAGACCAAACGTTACCTTTGGAGGGAACGGATACTTTTTCTGCAAAGCACCTAATTACTTTTTAAATTGTTATGTAACGCTCCCCATACTGGGAATGGGAAACTCCATCAACAAAACATTAACAAGATCTCTAATTTCACTTATTGCAAATTTATACAGCGAGCGTCGGAAGCACTTTGGATTTCTCGAATAAATACCTTTCTTATTAGAAAAACCTCCCTACACAATATTATGTATAGGTTATTCCAATAATAAAATTGTTCTAAATAGACGACGCCACGTCGACCTTTGAGAGTATTTCGGTAGTTCTGTAGCACGTAGGTACTACTCGTAGTAATACGGTGCTGGCAAAAATGTCTAAAATTCACTTTATAGAACCCTGCTTTTAACATCTATTTTAAAAACGCCTATTCCACTGAATAGCTAAAGCCTAATACACTTCCCTTCTGTTCGAACAAATGAAAATTGCCGGGCAAAATTTCATCTCTCCATCCTCCAAACTTTTTTTCAAAAAAGGATTTTCCAGAGAGAAAGCAATACAAATTTTACTCTCCTTACGCCTATTCCACTGAATAGCTAAAGCCTAATACACTTCCCTTCTGTTCGAACAAATGAAAATTGCCGGGCAAAATTTCATCTCTCCAGACTTTTTTTCAAAAAAGGATATTCCAGAGAGAAAGCAATACAAATTTTACTCTCCTTTTTTTTTGGAAGAGCTTCATAAAAAGTATAAGAGAGGGATAAGAGTTTCAAAATGGAGAGAGGCAAGGGGAAGTTTTCTCTAGAGAAGTGTGTTGGGGAGGAAAGAAATAATGTGATGCTTAGGAAAAACGTAATGGTGGAAATATATTTTCTGAAAAATATAAATGAAGAGAGGGTGGGAATGAAAAATCTTTCTCTCACCCCACCACTTTGTCCGAGCACCAAATTAAACTTTTCTTCCATGTTTGCACAGGGTGTAGAAAGTAGAAAACAAGGAAAGAACACCCCCTGGAAATTATTTCTATCCAATATCTGTACACAGGAATAGGATAACTCACCCCACCACTTTGTCCGAGCACCAAATTAAACTTTTCTTCCATGTTTGCACAGGGTGTAGAAAGTAGAAAACAAGGAAAGAACATCCCCTGGAAATTGTTTCTATCCAATTTCTATCCTGGAATGTACACAGGAATAGGATAGGAGCACCAAATTAAACTTTTCTTCCATGTTTGCACAGGGTGTAGAAAGTAGAAAACAAGGAAAGAACATCCCCTGGAAATTATTTCTATCCAATATCTGTACACAGGAATAGGATAAGATTGGCCTATTTTATTCTATGGGGTGAGTGTTAGGTAGGAATTGTTATCTAGATATCACAATAGGTCAGCGAATTCATGCAGTTTCTTCATTAGTCTAGCTCTAGCAGGATTCCAAAAGCGAAAATTCCTGGAAATAAAGAATAATGACAAAATAAAGGACTTCAAGAAGTTCTAGTCTTAGGAATAGGATAAGATTGGCCTATTTTATTCTATGAGGTGAGTGTTAGGTAGGAATTATTATCTAGATATCACAATAGGTCAGCGAATTCATGCAGTTTCTTCATTTAGTCTTGCAGGATTCCAAAAGCGAAAATTCCTGGAAATAAAGAATATGTAATGACAAACTAAAGGACTTCAAGAAGTTCTAGTCTTAGTTATTTTGATTATTTCTAAAATAAAAATAATGTTATAAAAGACAAGAAATTTTATCTTGATGTGACATTATGAATAACAGTACGAAAACGGACACATCCACTGTTATCAGTGGAGATGCCAAAACTCTCATTCATATTGTTCCCACATTCAACGCCTTTATTCGAATTAGTGGAGATGCCAAAATTCTCATTCATATTGTTCCCACATACAACGCCTTTAAACAGTACGAAAACGGACACATCCACTGTTATCAGTGGAGATGCCAAAACTCTCATTCATATTGTTCCCACATACAACGCCTTTATTCGAATTAGTGGAGATGCCAAAATTCTCATTCATACTGTTCCCACATACAACGCCTTTCTTCGAATTAGTGGAGATGCCAAAACTCTCATCACACAAACCATCAGATTTTTTTTCTGACTAGCTCAGTGTTAGATGGTCTTCATTCTCCTTTTTCTAAATGGGGGAATATTCGTTACTGCATACTAGGTATTAGGTGTCCAGGAGTGTTTTCCGTATTATGTGTGTTCTCATTTAATCAGCACATTATACATTTACTAATTAGCTGAATACCTATGTACTTTTTGCTGATACTCTTTTACTGATTTGTTTTTCCCAGTCAGAATATTTCAACCCTGTACACTTATTTTCAAATGATTTCAGACCTCTCAGTGTGTTTAATGACGAAGTTCACTGGAATTACCCAACTATACCAACGTTTCCAAGAGGTTTTTTTGATAGGAGGAACCAGGGAACTTCAACTACTAAGGTCTTTTCTTTCTTTTTTTTTTTAAGAGGTTTGACAGAGGGAACTGTAACTGCTATGGTCTTATCGTCCAGAAGTCGAAGAGAGACATATGAGCTTTGGCATTTCCAATTTTCAACAAAGAACTTTACTGGTAAATGCGTTGGTTGTAAGTACATATCATTTGTAAAGAGGAAAAGAGGACATACATAGACTACTTAGTCCCTCCTTTTCCTCAAAAGGCGGTAGGCCGGTAGATACATACCTATATTATTTTGCAATTCCTTTTAAAACACACCTAAAATATCAAGTAACACACTCAGTATTGAAGTACCCTGGAGTATTATCTTCTTTTCCCCGACTTTAATTCCTTTTAAAAAACACACATTTAAATATCATGTAACACAGATCCCAAAGTCAAGTTAGTATAATTTATGTAAAAAAGGAGTTTACGATTTTTTTTTCTGTAATGAACAGGAAAGCCCGTCCCTTTCGAATTTGAACGGAAAATAATAAATACGAAAAAAACCCCTGATGAGGTTTTCTCGAACGGTGTTTTTTTTTTTTTTGATACGAAAAGTGTTGAATTACACATCAGAGCGCCGGTAGAGAGTCTCCGAAGGTGAAATATTATGCTCTGTGGTACTTTCGTTACAGGGTGGAAATGAACATGGCGTCTTTTTAGACGAAAATAGTCGGTTACCTGAATGGTTGGGTGGAAGAGCTGGCTGAGTGAGAATCCTGCCCTGAAAAAGTGAAGATCCTATAAAAAGGTAAGATTGTAGCAAGGGCCTTTGCGAGGCCCCTAAGAACCAATGGGGCTTGAAAACCAAGGTGTGAATTTCCCTCATGATCTGTTGGATAAAGTCCGACCTGTCAAACTTCATCAAAATCAACCGTTTAGGAATTATCATTTAGGATTACAGACAAACTGAATTGAAGAAGTTAAACTGATTTCGATGGTACATATTTGGTGAAGATGGAAATCAATTTTGGAAATTTGATCCTTCTCTCTTCGATTTCGGGACAATAAGACCATAGCAGTTACAGTTCCCTCTGTCAAACCTCTTAAAAAAAAAAAAGTTTTCTTTTCACTACATTACACACCATTACAAGGAATTTTTCGGCTTACTTTTTGGGTACTTTTGGGCACTCAGGGCCTTGTTACCCCGTAGGAGGTCTTTTGGTAGTAAAGTTTTCTTTTCCCTACATTACACCATTACAGTAGTAGGTACCTAAGTAATTTTGATTTGAGCTTTCAAAGCTTTCTATGTAAAGTGCCCTGAAAAAGTGAAGACCCTATAAAAAGGTAAGATTGTAGCAAGGGCCTTTGCGAGGCCCCTAAGACCCAATGGGGCTTGAAAACCAAGGTGTGAATTTCCCTCATGACATGTTGAATGAAGTCCATCCCGTCAAACTTCATCAAAATCAACCGTTTAGGAGTTATCATTATTACAGACCAACTAAATTGAAGACGTTAAACTGATTTTGATGGTACATATTTGGTGAAGATGGAAATCAATTTGGAAATTTGATGTCATTTCATGAAAATCAACTTGGAATTTTTCGGCTTACTTTTTGGATACTTTTGGGCACTCAGGGCCTTGTTACCCCGTAGAAGGTCTTTCGGTAGTAAAGTTTTCTTTTCACTACATTACACCATTACAGTAGTAGGTACCTAAGTAATTTTGGATTTGAGCTTTCAAAGTGTTGAAAATGTATGTATTTCTATGTAACGTTACGAACATTTAGAAAAAAAGGTTTTCGTTTTAGTTTATGTGTCCAATCTTCTTGAGGATTTTCAGAGAAAAGTTGGTCCATTAATGCAAATGGAGTGAAGAGAAAGAGACATAGAAAGAGCAAACTTCATCTCAATTTACGAGACATTCTTTTTTTCCTCTCTAAAAAAACTTTCAGTAGAGAAACATTTTGTCTTCCCTTGAGGAACACATCAAGGAGCTTTGTTTTTGTATGGCCAGAGAGAGAATTTTAGAATTCCAGTTCCAGATGGTATCTTCTATATGTAAGTACATATACGGAAAAAATCATTTTCTCTCATAAATTTGGAAAATCATGTTCATAGCAACAACTTTTTCAAAAACTATACCACTATCTACATATAGGTACCTACTTCGGCTTCGTTAGTTTGACTTCATCTCAATTTACGAGACATTCTTTTTTTCCTCTCTAAAAAAACTTTCAGTAGAGAAACATTTTGTCTTCCCTTGAGGAACACAAGGAGCTTTGTTTTTGTATGGCCAGAGAGAATTTTAGAATTCCAGTTCCAGATGGTATATCTCCTACATAATATGTAGTAAGTAGGTACATATAGGGGAAAGATCATTTTCTCCCATAAATTTGGAAAATCATGTTCATACCAGCATCTGGAAACCCTATTTGGGTGGGACCGTAAATCTCATTAGAGTTTGTGGGTTCAATTGGGTCTATCAAGGTAAACTTTTTCTGAGTGATTCCTACAGTCCACTGAACTACTAGCCATAGCCACTAGTAAATATGTACCTCCTACGTTTAAGGAGCTACCGGTCCATTCTGTAGATTATTTGGAGGAAACCTTGTGGTGACCTCGTCTGCTCTCCTCTTTTGTGTCGAATTGAGGAGCAAAAGTTCAAGCTTCACTTATTTTATCAGAGTTTGTTTTTCATGTGGATTTAAGTATTTTCTCTCATAGTTCATTTCGCTACTTGCCCATCTCTGTGTGTGCAGTCTTGATAGAACGCTCGAAAGCATGTTTTTTCTCTCTTTCTGGACTTTTTAATTGACTACTTACGACACTACGTAGCTCTCTTTCGGTGAGATTGTATCGACTAAGTTTATTATTCTTATGGGTTCATTATTATAGGTCCAAACACTTCAAACCTTTCGTCTTATTTTTCCTGTATTTTTGATCTTGGTCTTAGAACAGCTTGCCCTGATCTTGGTTTTAGAACAGCTTGCCCTAAAAGAAAGCAAAAAGTACCTCTATGAATGAGCTTCCATTGATTGACAATGGACAATTAACACAAAAGTTTAACAAAATGAAGTCTGATTTTATGATAACTTCAAAAGGAATTTGATATTTCTGTTCCTGCTTCTTTTTTTTATATTTTCTCCCAAAAGCAGGCAGTCATGTCCTGAATTCCTGTCCTCCAAGGCAAGTTTAACTTCTTCGAAAGACTTTTGACTGCGCCCATGAAATCTTCGTTTAGCCTGCTTGACACTTTGCTCCTGTATTTATTGGGTTTTCCTTTTTTTTCTAAATTAAAGCTGAGATGGAGATTTGGATTTTCGAAAAAACCTGAAACTGTACTAAGAGTATTAAGCGGTACGTTCGAACCGCCCATAGGAAACCAAGCAAAGATAATACACTGTGATATAAATTACTGTCTTGTGCCTTCTTAAACCCTATTCCAATTAGGTTCCATAGGCTGTGAGCATTTTAATTGACCGAATGAGGCGAGGTCCAAGTTTTAACTCTAAATTGTAATATGTTATTATTAAGGGTCTCTCCAGTGGGTTCAAATGAATTTTATTCCTGAGAATTCATTAAAAATGATACAAAATGGTGTAATAGAGTGCAAGCCATTTTTTGTCATTTTGAAGATCTTGCATTTTAAAATATTCTGGACCGCAGCGATGTTGGGGTGTAAAAGTATAGGTAGGTATATACAAACATTCCAGAAGGACCATGATTTAGGGGGCAAAACTTTTATAACTATACTACATACCTAGCTAAATAGATCATCAGCAAGGGCTGAAAAGTTCCTCAGTACAATTCATGTTCGAGGGAGTTCAAGGAGGGACAAAAAAAAGTCCCAGGGTGGAAAATTGAGGACATATATGTAGCAGAGGGATGGGACAAAGGCCTTTTGCCTCAACCCGAAGAAGACTTTGTGATTAATTTTGTATTTTTTTGTCGTCCTTTTTACTGACATTACGAAATTCTCTAATTACGTGTACAGAAAATCCACAAGGGCAGATCAACGGGTACCTTTATTAATGAGGGAGGGAAGGAGGGAGAGAGAAAGAGAGAGAGAGAGGGAGAGAGAAAGAGAGAGAGAGAGAGAGAGAGAGAGAGAGAGAGAGAGAGAGAGAGAGAGAGAGAGAAAGGACAAGGTAGTCCATCTTCGCCTGTCCCTCGTTTTCGGATTGTCATTTTGAATATTTTAAATTCAATTTCAGCAAAAAGGGCAGCGGTAGGCAGTTTTTTTCTCAGTCCCTTCTCAGCACCTTTTCAATATGTTTAACACGTTGTGTCAACACGGTAAGGTACATGAATGAAGTTAGCCACCATCAAAGTCGACTGAGGGTTACTTTGGGCTGTTATTTACTTGGGACTCGTTTTTTTTTTAGGTTTTATTCACAGTGTTCTTCTGAAAGAGACCTTCGAACAATTTTTAACTGGATTAATAGTGATGAGGAAAAATTGGGGAGAGAATTGAAGTGACATACATGATGTGAATTTTCAATTGAAAAGGAGGTGGTTCTCTCCCATATTTATCAAACTTGGGCTTGTTTCTGACCATTGAAGTTAAGCTTACGTTGATCCAAGAGCTAATAGACATATTAATGTAATGGATTGTCTTATTACGGTCTCACTAGGTGTATTTTAATAACAGTAAATTATTATTAATTGAGTTTAACACCAGTTTTCAACCTCCCTCCGCAAGTCCTCTCCCAATCCCAGCCGAGAGCTGAGTAAACTTTCCCCGCCAAAGTTCACATTTACAAAAGTCAACATGTCACCGCCACAAAGTAACAAAATGAGGGAACGAAACACCTAAACGTATTTCCTTGCTTTTTTGCTGGTTTCTGCAACTGGCATCCTTGATGGAGACCCCAACCGACCAGAACAAATTAATCTTTGTTACGAGAGAGAAAAAGTCACCCCTGTCCCCGGCAAAATGAAACCATGTCGAGCTCCAGTCACAGAAAACTTATTCTCGGAAGATAAACTCAAAAACAGACAAAACCCACCTCTGAGAAGCGAACAAATGAAGGAGTGGGAAGGTTTTGGCATCTCCACTTAGAAAAAAAAAAAAAAAAAAACAGTAGGAGGTAGCCTAGACCCTTTGCCCTAACATCAGCACCATCGCCATTCATCATCATGTCAACTTTTTTTTACTTACAATTTTTTGTTATAATTAATTTTTCTCAACATATTTTGTTGATCTATTCCTTCATCATCTTCTTCTTCACCTCTCTCTCCTTCCTTCTGCCTTTTGTGTTCTTGTGAAAACCTTTTTTTCCTCTCTTCTTTCTCCCTCTCCGTTCGCAAGAAGGGTGTTAGCAACTGGGACCTCCCCCCTTATCTCCTACACATCAGCTTTGTAATTAAAAATCTATTTATTTTTTAGTGGTACTTTCGTTACAGGGTGGAAATGAACATGGCGTCTTTTTAGACGAAAATAGTCGGTTACCTGAATGGTTGGGTGGAAGAGCTGTCTGAGTGAGAATCCTGAAAAAGTGAAAACCCTATAAAAAGGTAAGATTGTAGCAAGGGCCTTTGCAAGGCCCCTAAGAACCAATGGGGCTTGAAAACCAAGGTGTGAATTTCCCTCATGACATGTTGGATAAAGTCCAACCCGTCAAACTTCATCAAAATCAATTAGGAGTTATCATTATTACAGACAAACTAAATTGAAGACGTTAAACTGATTTTGATGGTACATATTTGGTGAAGATGGAAATCAATTTAGAAATTTGATGTCATTTGATGAAAATCAACTTGGAATTTTTCGGCTTACTTTTTGGGTACTTTTGGGCACTCAGGGCCTTGTTACCCCGTAGGAGGTCTTTTGGTAGTAAAGTTTTCTTTGCCAGCCTATCCTTTTTTTGCACTCAAGTGGGTCGCTTCTGGTTTTGATGTACAAAAAAACTCTCTCTACTTACAATGATGGAGGATCTCTTTTCTTCCAGATTATTTCTTGTTAGGGCTGGTCTCATGGGGTAAATGTCACTTTGAAGAGTGCCTTTGAGAGGAGCTTTAATGGATTACCTTCAGCTGTCATTCGGTTTAAACTTCAAACTGATTAACGACAAATGAGGTGAAAGAAAATGTGAGTTCAGCACCTCACAGCTCACAGCAGGCTTGAAAACCAAGGTGTGAATTTCACTCATGACATGTTGGATGAAGTTCAACCCGTCAAACTTCATCAAAATCAATTAGGAGTTATTATTACTACAGACAAACTAAATTGAAGACGTTAAACTGATTTTGATGTTACATATTTGGTGAAGATGGAAATCAATTTGGAAATTTGATGTCATTTGATGAAAATCAACTTGGAATTTTTCGGTTTACTTTTTGGGTACTTTTGGGCACTCAGGGCCTTGTTACCCCGTAGAAGGTTTCTGGTAGTAGGTAGGTACCTAAAGTTTTCTTTTCACTACATTACACCATTACAGTAGTAGGTACCTAAGTAATTTTGGATTTGAGCTTTCAAAGCTTTCTATGTAAAGTCCCTGTTTTCAATCTAATCCAGCCCTATTATTCCTCTTCCTCCACTCGAAAATATGTAGTTTAGACTAGTTTGGTGCCAAAAAAGTTATCCTTGCTAAGAGTTTCCGCCTCGCCAAGTTTCTTTGGTGCCAAATTATCATTTCTCTTTGGAGGAAAAGCTGAACGTAAGCTGCGGTGGCAATTTATGTCTCCATTTCAGATTCAAAAGGTCGTGGAGCAAAGACTGCATAGGGATCCAAGGCTTCTGCGATAAACACTGTGAAAAATATCTTGGAAGAGAGTCAAAACTTTCAGTGAAAAGGAGAATTTTCCAGAGTTTTTTCTCAAGTTCAGAGTAGGGATGTTGCCAAGTAGGGTACGCCTTTTCAAATCAAGAAAGTATCTTTTTGAAGGGTCTCCGTTTTTCGGCTTTGGTGACAGGAAAAATTGGCTAGAAGATCTACCTACGAAAAGGTTGTAAGACATAACTGATTATTATCAGTAATACCTCGTCAACTCGTCATTTTCCTTTTGTAGAGACAATATTTATGTCAGGGAATAACTTTTTGTAGCAGATACATAGGTACCTATAGGTATTATACTCGTAGGCAGTTCTGGCTATTAGAATAGTTTAAAGTTTTAGACAAACATTCTATGAGACAACATTTCCAGTAGTTAACATATGTTTTCCAGAGTTTTTTCTCAAGTTCAGAGTAGGGATGTTGCCAAGTAGGGTACGCCTTTTCAAATCAAGAAAGTATCTTTTTGAAGGGTCTCCGTTTTTCGGCTTTGGTGACAGGAAAAATTGGCTAGAAGATCTACAAAAAGGTTGATAAGATATAACTGATTATTATCAATAATACCTCGTCAACTCGTCATTTTCCTTTTGTAGAGACAATATTTATGTCAGGGAGAAGATCTACGAAAAGGTTGTAAGACATAACTGATTATTATCAGTAATACCTCGTCAACTCGTCATTTTCCTTTTGTAGAGACAATAGGTATGTCAGGGAATAACTTTTCGTAGCAGATACATAGGTACCTATAGGTATTATACTCGTAGGCAGTTCTGGCTATTAGAATAGTTTAAAGTTTTAGACACACATTCTATGAGACAACATTTCCAGTAGTTAACATAGGTAGGTAGTTCTCTGGCAGAAGAGATATTTCGCAATTTGTACCCAGCAAGTGTAAATCACTTTAATTCCTGTCCGTATCATTTACAATTTAGAAAATGTTCATTCCAAACATAGGCAAGTATATCTAACAAGGGTTTTGTACAGAGTACCTCTTCTCTAATCCAATGTTCTCTGGCAGAAGAGATATTTCGCAATTTGTACCCAGCATGTGTAAATCACTTTAATTCCTGTCCGTATCATTTACAATTTAGAAAACGTTCATTCCAAACATAGGCAAGCATATCTAACAAGGGTTTTATACAGAGTACCTCTACTCTAATCCAATAATAATTTTATAGGAGCACAACTAGAATATGTACTCCACTCATTAAGTTTGAACATTTTAAACGAAAACCTAGAGATAAAGATTTGAACACAAAAGGCTCCGAATCCATAAATCAAACTGACTTTGTCTTTTGCACAGACCGAGAGAAAATTAGAAAACACCGAAATCCCCGAGCTTTAGCGAAATTTATTTAGAAAATATGTTAACATTTCCCTATCTTTTCCAGCACTCTTGTACAGAACAAAAACCCTCCATCATACCAGTTGTAAAAAACGGTTTAGTACCCAATTTAAAAATTGAGATACAGAGTCTTGTGGTGGTTTGATATCACAATCCTTAACTAGTCGCGAAAACACATAGTCAACGTCCGTCGATCGACGAGGAAAATCTATGCTGTCGAGAAAGTGAGGACGGTTTCAGTCGACTTAGGTACGAACGGTGCGCAACGCGGCGAAAGGGTTACATCACTCCATTTTCCTAGCACAAAAACTTTTTGAGCAAGACTTGTGCAGGAAAATTCCGATGTGCGAAAATACCATCAGATTTTTTTCTGACTAGCTCAGTGTTAGATGGTCTTCATTCTCCTTTTTCTAAATGGGGGAATATTCGTTACTGCATACTATGTATTAGGTGTCCAGGAGTGTTTTCCGTATTATGTGTGTTCTCATTTTAATCAGCACATTATACATTTACTAATTAGCTGAATACCTATGTACTTTTTGCTGATACTCTTTTACTGATTTGTTTTTCCCAGTCAGAATATTCCAACCCTGTACACTTATTTTCAAATGCAAAACTCGAAGGGACGAGAACTTGGAAGGAGAAGTTTCCTTTAATTTTCTGAAAAGGAAATTTTTAATGAAAATACCATTTCTAAAACATACGTACAAGTGGAGGGTATATCTATACATTATAGCCTCAAATGGGAAAGGGGGAAGCTCTCTTTTCTTTCTATGTAAGCTTCATTCCCCCTCCCTTCCCCTCACGTACCAGTCTTTCCCCCATAAAAGATTTTCTTCTGGCCATATTGATCTTTGAACAAAAAAGCAGACCCTTTTGCTATTGCTGCTTTTAATTTTTTGTATCCTCAGTGTGTTTTTAACCCCTTTCTCTAGAGGAATGAGCTTTTTTTTGTATCAATGGATTGTGGAGTTGCTGCTGAAATGTGCCGACCAATGACTACTGGAGAGCTCGGAATGTCTGAATATCACTGACGGAGTGTCATGGTTATGATAACCCTCCCTTCCCCTCACGTACCAGTCTTTCCCCCATAAAAGATTTTCTTCTGGCCATATTGATCTTTTAACAAAAAAAGCAGACCCTTTTGCTATTGCTGCTTTTAATTTTTTGTATCCTCAGTGTGTTTTTAACCCCTTTCTCTCGAGGAATGAGCTTTTTTTGTATCAATGGATTGTGGAGTTGCTGCTGAAATGTGCTGACCAATGACTACTGGAGAGCTCGGAATGTCTGAATATCACTGACGGAGTGTCATGGTTATGATAGGAGACCACTAGGAGTTATGATAACACTTTACTACAATATAAGCTTTGGCATTTCCAATTTCAACAAAGAACTTTACTGGTAAATGCGTTGGTTGTAAGTACATATCATTTGTAAAGAGGAGATAATATTTTATTAGGAAATTTGGCATCTCCACTATTATCAATTAGCAATGCTATCAAAGAAGTGACCGGAAAGAAATACTTTTACTTCTCATCCTCCTCTTCCTTCTCTACTTTCTTTCTTGAAATAACACATACAGGATGGACCAATCTTGAAGATCTTAGAACTTAGAAGGAGTGATCTGATACTTGGATTTTATAATAATTATTATTATGTACCTACCTACCTACCTACTACCTACTTATCTTTTATACACAGAATTAACATTGGGAATTCCGTCCAACGCAGCGTAGGTACACAGGAGTACATCCCATAAATTTATTTAGCAGAGTAGTATTTCTCAGTAGTCCCGACTTGCTAATGAACTTGAGAAATATAATAAAAATAATAGAGCTTATTTATACTGCTCGTTTAGGACTGAAAAAAAAAAAAAAAAAACATTGCAAATTATAAATCTCTAATGTAAAAAAAATATCCGAGCGACGAAGCCAATGACGAATTATTTCAAGGTTAAACTCACAACTGCTTCAGAATTTTTGAGTATTGGAGGAATTTGAGGGACTTTGTGATTTCTACTTGGGAGTCTTTGAGGATGGTGCTGTAGGTGACCCAAACGTTTTAACTCGTAGTTCCTGTCAAAAAAAAAAAAAAAAAAAAAAAAAATACCCGAGCGACGAAACCAATGACGAATTTTTTTAAGGTTAAACTCACAACTGCTTCAGAATTTTTGAGTATTGGAGGAATTTGAGGGACTTTGTGGTTTCTACTTGGGAGTCTTTGAGGATGGTGCTTAAGTTGACTGTAGGTTTTAACTTTTAACTCGTAGTTCCTGGAGCGAGGGACACTCCGTAAAGATATGTTTGACAGTGAGTGGTTGTCCACAGGAACATTCTGGTGGCTGCTGTCTTGTGATGAGATGTACATGTGTCAGGTTTGTGTGACCGATTCTAACTCTGGCTAATGTTACTACAGTTATTGTGGTCAGATAAAGTCAAAATCTCAAATTATTTTGAAGATAAAATTCCATACCTCAGCTGGGATTGAACCCACGCCCTCCTGTTTATCAAGCGAGCGTCTTGACCACTACACCACCCAAATGAATGAAAAAATACCCTGTTGAATACAGAGGCCTGTTACTTGACTTAGCGTACTGCTGATGTCGGCCTTGCGCTCAACAATCTCATAAACTCATGAACTAAATTTTTTGGGCTCGGAATTCCTTACCTTCCTTACCTATCAATCCACAATTAAACTCAATCTCGTTCTTTACCCCTCAACCCCCTGGACGTGTTCGTGAGATACGAGACGGGCCTATGTTACAAAAACGAGATACAACTCTCTATTATTATGTGAGGCAAGATTAGAAAACCGAAATTCATACAACTGAGGGCCAAATCCCATGCAACCGAAAAGAGTAAACCCTATTCAGGACTCAGGAGAAGGATTAAATAACTGGTAGATATTTTTCTTACTCTCATTATATTTATAAAGTAAATAAATAAATATATTATTATTTTAATACACGAGAGAGGATTCCAAAAAAATGTCGAGCTGTTTCTGTCATCCTAAATACGAGCCAAGTTGGAATTGTGCTTAACTAAGTCCTCAGTATAATCATGCCAACTTGACAGGGTTTTCATACAGAAAAAAACGGAAAGCATCCCAAAGCAGTCCCTTCTTAACGAACACCCCCTTCGCCCTCCTCCTCCCCCTCTTGTGCCATCTATTATTCTCTACTTTGTAAAAAAAATCGTCTAACCCTTTCGCATCTCTTTATGGACGAGAATGAGAATTGAGTGAGTTGAGATGGTATGTTTTATCCAGATCATCTAAGTAGGTACCTATAATACCTACCTACCTACCCATTTCTTTCAAACAATCATGAACCTGTCCTAAGTGACAACATCGAAAATTGAATTCTCGCTTTATGGACGAGAATGAGAATTGAGTGAGTTGAGATGGTATGTTTTATCCAGATCATCTAAGTACCTATAATACCTACCTACCTACCTACGCATTTCTTTCAAACAATCATGAACCTGTCCTAAGTGACAACATCGAAAATTGAATATCGATGTTGAGCTACGAATTGGTGGTCCTTAATTGTCTCGAAAGGTTTAAGTATATCTACTTTGTTAAAGCCAAAGAAAAAAATACCCAGTACTGGAAGCCAATGACGAATTTTTTTAAGGTTAAACTCACAACTGCTTCAGAATTTTTGAGTATTGGAGGATTTTGAGGGACTTTGTGGTTTCTACTTGGGAGTCTTTGAGGATGGTGCTTAAGTTGACTGTAGGTGACCTGAACGTTTTAACTCGTAGTTCCTGTGGAGCGAGGGACACTCCGTAAAGATAATATGTTTGAAAGTGAGTGGTTGTCCACAGGAACATTCTGGTGGCTGCTGTCTTGTGATGAGATGTACATGTGTCAGGTTTGTGTGACCGATTCTAACTCTGGCTAATGTTACTACAGTTATTGTGGTCAGATAAAATCAAATTCTCAAATTATTTTGAAGATAAAATGCCACACCTCAGCTGGGATTGAACCCACGCCCTCCTGTTTATCATGCGAGCGTCTTGACCACTACACCACCCAAATGAATGAAAAAATACCCTGTTGAATACAGAGGCCTGTTACTTGACTTAGCGTACTGCTGATGTCGGCCTTGCGCTCAACAATCTCATAAACTAGATTTTTTGGGCTCGGAATTCCTTACCTACTCAGAATTCCTTACCTTCCTTACCTATCAATCCACAATTGAACTCAATCTCGTTCTTTACCACTCAACCCCCTGGACGTGTTCGTGAGATACGAGACGGGCCTATGTTACGAAAACGAGATACCTACAACTCTCTATTATTATGTGAGGCAAGATTAGAAAACCGAAATTTATACAACTGATTGTATCATGCAAATGATTGATTCCGTGACTGGCTGTTGCGGGGCCCACTCAGCCTCGTGAGGAAAATGAGTAGCTAGTAGCTATGACATATAAATGCGCATAGCGACCGGTGCCAGCATGGTAGGTAAACATTGGATTTTAGGATTATTGAGATACCTATGTATTGGGAAAATCCTACAATGCTGCAGTGAGCACCAAAGTTGTGACATAATAAGACAAAGAAATTGCATTTACATTTTTTTACATTACCGATAGTATTGGGAAAATCCTACAATGCTGCAGTGAGCACCAAAGTTGTGACATAATAACACAAAGAAATTGCATTTACATTTTTTTACATTACCGATCGGTAAGGCCAAGTGAAAACTGGAAACACAGATATTCCTAGTTCCTAAATGTTGCCTAGATGTCTAAAGAACTAGACCATTGGTAGGTACTAAATGTTGTAACTCTTCAAGTATTTGTTTTTTTTTTTTTACTATTATGTGCGAGAAACGTGATTAATTAAAACAACAAAAAAATAAAATAAAGTTACCTACATCCTAAACTCTCCAAACACATAGAAACAAAAACGGAACTTTTTCAATCTGAAAAACGAAAAGCTCATGTTAATCTCTTTTTGCACAGGGCAGGTACAGGTGGCCCTGTAGTGAGTAGGTGCCCAACAACTACTGATCTTTTAATTAATTTTAAAAGTTTAAAATTCGTACTAAATTGGGTTTTTTGTTTTTTCAAGTTTGAGTAACAGTGTTGTTTTTTTCCTCTGTACATGTCTGAGCAATGAGCTTTATCCCCGGAACTAAACCCAATGTTACGTTTAGGACACAGGGGCTGTTCAGTGATTTTTGTTGGGGCAGTATCAGGAATTTTCTTCTTTTTTTCTCTTTTTTGAATTCTGAGGAAATTTAAGGTATGCTTTGCGACGCAACAGGAGTTCTTAAAAGTGTTCTGCTCTATTTCGTTAATACCTACAAATTGGTACAAAATATTATATTGTAATGTTGGAAAGCGCTTGAAAGATGAATATTATTTTCCTTTATTAGGCAGTCTTTCAGGGTGCCCAACAACTACTGATCTTTTAATTAATTTTAAAAGTTTAAAATTCGTACTAAATTGGGTTTTTTGTTTTTTCAAGTTTGAGTAGGTAACAGTGTTGTTTTTTTCCTCTGTACATGTCTGAACAATGAGCTTTATCCCCGGAACTAAACCCAATGTTACGTTTAGGACACAGGGGCTGTTCAGTGATTTTTGTTTTTGTTGGGCAGTATCAGGAATTTTCTTCTTTTTCTCTTTTTTGAATTGAGGAAATTCAAGTTATGCTTTGCGACGCAACAGGAATTCTTAAAAGTGTTCTCCTCTATTTCGTAAATACCTAACAAATTGGTACAAAATACCTATATTGTAATGTTGGAAAGAGCTTGAAAGATGAATATTATTTTCCTTTATTAGGCAGCCTTTCAGTATACCTATTTGTTATAATAAATTTTGCTTAAATATTTTGTCTATTCTAAATTACATAGATTCAAAGCACACTCCATTTGACAAGAGTTTTGTTGCCCTTGGGATTAATTTAATTTGAAGAAACTGAAATTTCTACAGTAGGGAATCCAAATTTTCAAAAATCCCCCCGGACGCCGGACAAACATGTAAAAACCCGGACATGTCCGGGAAAATCCGGACGTCTGGAAACCCTATTTGGGTGGGACCGTAAATCTCATTAGAGTTTGTGGGTTCAATTGGGTCTATCAAGGTAAACTTTTTCTGAGTGATTCCTACAGTCCACTGAACTACTAGCCATAGCCACTAGTAAATATGTACCTCCTACGTTTAAGGAGCTACCGGTCCATTCTGTAGATTATTTGGAGGAAACCTTGTGGTGACCTCTGTTATAATAAATTTTGCTTAAATATTTTGTCTATTAAATACCTATTAAACATTCTAAATTACATAGATTCAAAGCACACTCCATTTGTCAAGAGTTTTGTTGCCCTTGGGATTAATTTAATTTGAAGAAACTGAAATTTCTACAGTAGGGAATTGATGTTTCATACAACAGTCCCAACTGTTCTCACTATAATTTTAATTAAAAATGGACGTAAAGGCGATTATACGTCGGAAAAACGACAAGCAACGGATTTTTACAATTTCATCTAGGTTCAGAGATGTCTTTATTTTTTTTGTCTTCTGTGTTGATATAATAATAAGTTTAGTCGGAATTATGTATGTAAGTGACGTAAATGAAACGTTCAGGTACCTATCTTAAATTTAATTGAAATCAAGCAACATACACACTTTTTTTCGAGGGATTTGACAGACAAGCAACGGATTTTTACAATTTCATCTAGGTTCAGAGATGTCTTTATTTTTTTGTCTTCTGTGTTGATATAATAATAAGTTTAGTCGGAATTATGAGTACCTATGTAAGTGACGTAAATGAAACGTTCAGGTACCTAACTTAAATTTAATTGAAATCAAGCAACATTCACACTTTTTTTTCGAGGGGTGAATTCTCGATGTTGAGCTACGAATTGGTGGTCCTTAATTGTCTCGAAAGGTTTAAGTATCTACTTTGTTAGAGCCAAAGATTTAGCGTGTACTTTGTTGGAGCTAAAGGTTTAGCCTGTACTTTGTTGGAGCTAAAGGTTTAGCCTCTCTCTACTTTGTTGGAGAGTAAAAAAACTTGAAACTCTCGGGGGTTGGTTACGTTGCTTATCTTGTCTGAAATGAAAATCCTTCTCTCCTTTTTTTTACTGGGTTTGACAGAGGGAACTGTAACTGTCTGGTAGGTTTTATCGTCCCGAAATCGAAGAGAGAATAAGGATAGGATAGGAGAAAGCCAGCCGTTCCAAGAACGAACCTTATCTGTTTAGGATTTTATCACCACTGTTTCAATTTTCGATGAATTATACATAGGTAGGTGCAAACCACTGGACAAATTTTAAAATAAGAAGACACACGATTAAGTAGACTAAATACGAGTAACACCTACAGAAAATTACTGGAACCTCTAAGATCTAATCTACGAGTATAACCTCTAACTGGATATGAAGATTTCAACTGTTTCGATGTATTTCCTAACTCCCACGACTTCAAAACAGAAATAAAAGGAGAAAACAGGAATTGAAACCAGTTCAACTCTCAGTAAACAACTCAACAGAAGATACTGTTCTATCTTCTTTCAGTCAAAATAGGGGTGAAGAGTTTTCCTTCTTCAAAGCGAAAAATTGCTTCCTCTTTTACCTGAAAGGGAGAAGCTGACATCAGTAGATTGTTGATTTTTTCTCAGGAATCTTAGCTGACAGTAGATTGTTGATTTTTTCTCAGGAATCTTAGGTTTTTTCATCCTCTTAAATTCCGTTCAATTTCAGAAATATCTGCTGATGCCGGTCCAGATCTAAATAGGTATTTTTGGAATCTTTTCCCATTGACTCTCATTGCATTCGTTTGATCACACTACAGAGGTTGGCAGATAAAATTTGATATAAAGAAGAGAAAATCATACCAGTTGTAAAAAACGGTTTAGTACCCAATTTAAAAATTGAGATACAGAGTCTTGTGATGGTGGTTTGATATCACAATCCTTAACTAGTCGCGAAAACACATAGTCGATGACCGTCGATCGACGAGGAAAATCTATGCTATAGAGGAAGTGAGGACGGTTTGAGTCGACTTCGATTGACCGTCAACTATGTATGTACACAGCTTTAGGTACAAACGGTGCGCAACGCGGCGAAAGGGTTACATCACTCCATTTTCCTAGCCCAAAAACTTTTTGAGCAAGACTTGTGCAGGAAAATTCCGATGTGCGAAAATCAAGTCTACTAGACACTTATTTCTGGTTTTGAGGGTGCACTCACTCCCACGGTAAGTCTTGAGTCAGGTGAGAGAGTGAGAGACGTTAAGGGAGAGTTGAAAATCAACTTGAATATTTCTTTCCCTTCGTTTTGTTCAAGTCGCGATTTTCTGGCCAGTTCTTTAGTTAAATTGTTATTAGATTTAGTATTTTTTTATTCACTTTTTTCTTCGTTTTCTTTCTCAAAATCTCTGTTTTGGAAACAGGTTTTCGCGACCAACGTCTTTCGCATAGACGATCTTTCTCGCGGATTTTGAAAGGATGGAGAAGATTTTATCTGGCGTGGCACCGATCTAAAAGTCTTAACTTCTGAAGTCACTCTTACCGCTATTTAGTTCACCGCTCACAGTACTTTGTACTTTTGGAGCAATTCGCTCCCATTCGGTTCTATCACCAACGTCTTTCGCATAGACGATCTTTCTCGCGGATTTTGAAAGGATGGAGAAGATTTTATCTGGCGTGGCACCGATCTAAAAGTCTGAACTTCTGAAGCCACTCTTACCGCTATTTAGTTCACCGCTCACAGTACTTCTTGTACTTTTGGAGCAATTTGCTCCCATTCGGTTCTATCCGGTGTGACTCGTGGATGGCAAAAATGGATCGAAATTCGTAACCAATCCAAAGAATTAAAGGTGAAATCAGCCAATTTCTAAGGAATTTTCCATTTTTGGCAGAGGTAAGTATTTTATGGTAGCCCTATTTTTTAGAGCTTTCATGGATCATGGTAGAATCTGTAATGTTCGTACCTTTTAATAGTTTCCATTTCCAATAAATTTTGCTAGTTAACTCCGAGGCCGGAACATTTTTTATCATACATAGACAACTTTTTTTTTTTTTACTTACAATTTTTTGTTATAATTAATTTTTCTCAACATATTTTGTTGATCTATTCCTTCATCTTCTTCTTCTTCACCTCTCTCTCCTTCCTTCTGCCTTTTGTGTTCTTGTGAAAACCTTTTTTTTTCCTCTCTTCTTTCTCTCTCTCCGTTCGCAAGAATGGTGTTAGCAACTGGGACCTCCCCCCTTATCTCCTACACATCAGCTTTGTAATTAAAAATCTATTTATTTTTTCTTTTTATATCAGACTTTAAAAAAGGCATTTTTTCCTTTCCTTTTTTTGCACTCAAGTGGGTCGCTTCTGGTTTTGATGTACAAAAAAACTCTCTCTACTTACAATGATGGAGGATCTCTTTTCTTGCAGATTATTTCTTGTTAGGGCTGGTCTCATGGGATATGGTCACTTTGAAGAGTGCCTTTGAGAGGAGCTTTAATGGATTACCTTCAACTGTCATTCGGTTTAAACTTCCAACTGATTAACGACAAATGAGTTAAGTGAAAGAAAATGTGAGTTCAGCACCTCACAGCTCACAGCAACTTTGAAGAGTGCCTTTGAGAGGAGCTTTAATGGATTACCTTCAGCTGTCATTCGGTTTAAACTTCAAACTGATTAACGACAAATGAGTTAAGTGAAAGAAAATGTGAGTTCAGCACCTCACAGCTCACAGCAGAGGAGTCCCTGTTTTCCTTACCTAGTCGTCCTTGTCCCTGTTTTCAATCTAATCCAGCCCTATTATTCCTCTTCCTCCACTCGAAAATATGTAGTTTAGACTAGTTTGGTGCCAAAAAAGTTTCCTCCTCCTTGCTAAGAGTTTCCTCCTCGCCAAGTTTCTTTGGTGCCAAATTATCATTTCTCTTTGGAGGAAAAGCTGAACGTAAGCTGTGGTGGCAATTTATGTCTCCGATTTATGAGTACTTTTTGGGTACTTTTGGGCACTCAGGGCCTTGTTACCCCGTAGGAGGTCTTTTGGTAGTAAAGTTTTCTTTTCCCTACATTACACCATTACAGTAGTAGGTACCTAAGTAATTTTGATTTGAGCTTTCAAAGCTTTCTATGTAAAGTACGAACATTTAGAAAAAAAGGTTTTCGTTTTAGTTTATGTGTCCAATCTTCTTGAGGATTTTCAGAGAAAAGTTGGTCCATTAATGCAAATGGAGTGAAGAGAAAGAGACATAGAAAGAGCAAACTTCATCTCAATTTACGAGACATTCTTTTTTTCCTCTCTAAAAAAACTTTCAGTAGAGAAACATTTTGTCTTCCCTTGAGGAAACACAAGGAGTTTTGTTTTTGTATGGCCAGAGAGAGAATTTTAGAATTCCAGTTCCAGATGGTATCTTCTATGTAAGTACATATACGGGAAAAATCATTTTCTCTCATAAATTTGAAAAATCATGTTCATAGCAACAACTTTTTCAAAAACTATACCACTATCTACATATAGGTACCTACTTCGGCTTCGTTAGTTTGGGTGGGACCGTAAATCTCATTAGAGTTTGTGGGTTCAATTGGGTCTATCAAGGTAATCTTTTTCTGAGTGATTCCTACAGTCCACTGAACTACTAGCCATAGCCACTATAGTAAATATGTACCTCCTAAGGAGCTACCGGTCCATTCTGCAGATCATTTGGGGGAAACCTTGTGATGACTTCCTCTGCTCTCCTCTTTTGTGTCGAATTGAGGAGCAAAAGTTCAAGCTTCACTTATTTTATCAGAGTTTGTTTTTCATGTGGATTTAAGTATTTTCTCTCATAGTTCATTTCGCTACTTGCCCATCTCTGTGTGTGCAGTCTTGATAGAACGCTCGAAAGCAGAGTTTTTTCTCTTTCTGGACTTTTTATTGACTACTTATGACACTACGTAGCTCTCTTTCGGTGAAATTGTATTGACTAATATTATTATTCTTATGGGTTCATTATTATAGGTTCAAACACTTCAAACCTTTCGGCTTATTTTTCCTGTATTTTTGATCTTGGTCTTAGAACGGCTTGCCCTAAAAGAAAGCAAAAAGTGCCTCTATGAATAAGCTTCCATTGATTGACAATGGACAATTAACACAAAAGTTTTAACAAAATAAAGTCTGATTTTATGATAACTTCAAAAGGAATTTGATATTTCTGTTCCTACTTCTTTTTTTTATATTTTCTCCCAAAAGCAGGCAGTCATGTCCTAAATTCCTGTCCTTCAAGGCAAGTTTAACTTCTTGGAAAGACTTTTGACTGCGCTCATGAAATCTTCGTTTAGCCTGCTTGACACTTTGCTCCTGTATTTATTGGGTTTTCCTTTTTTTCTAAATTAAAGCTGAGATGGAGATTTGGATTTTCGAAAAAACCTGAAACTGTATTAAGAGTATTAAGCGGTACGTTCGAACCGCCCATAGGAAACCAAGCAAAGATAATACACTGTGATATAAATTACAGTCTTGTGCCTGCCCTATTCCAAATTTCCAATTAGGTTCCATAGGCTGTGAGCATTTTAATTGACCGAATGAGGCGAGGTCCAAGTTTTAATTCTAAATTGTAATATGTTATTATTAAGGGTCTCTCCAGTAGGTTCAAATGGATTTTATTCCTGAGAAATGATTAAAAATAGTACAAAATGGTGTAATAGAGAGCAAGCCATTTTTTGTCCTTTTGAAGATCTTGCATTTTAAAATATTCTGGACCGCAGCGATGTTGGGGTGTCAAAGTACAAACATTCCAGAAGGACCTTGATTTAGGGGGCAAAACTTTTATAACTAATATACTACCTAGCTAAATAGGCCTTCTTAAACCCTATTCCAATTAGGTTCCATAGGCTGTGAGCATTTTAATTGACCGAATGAGGCGAGGTCCAAGTTTTAACTCTAAATTGTAATATGTTATTATTAAGGGTCTCTCCAGTGGGTTCAAATGAATTTTATTCCTGAGAATTCATTAAAAATGATACAAAATGGTGTAATAGAGTGCAAGCCATTTTTTGTCATTTTGAAGATCTTGCATTTTAAAATATTCTGGACCGCAGCGATGTTGGGGTGTAAAAGTATAGGTAGGTATATACAAACATTCCAGAAGGACCATGATTTAGGGGGCAAAACTTTTATAACTATACTACATACCTAGCTAAATAGATCATCAGCAAGGGCTGAAAAGTTCCTCAGTACAATTCATGTTCGAGGGAGTTCAAGGAGGGACAAAAAAAAGTCCCAGGGTGGAAAATTGAGGACATATATGTAGCAGAGGGATGGGACAAAGGCCTTTTGCCTCAACCCGAAGAAGACTTTGTGATTAATTTTGTATTTTTTTGTCGTTCTTTTTACTGACATTACGAAATTCTCTAATTACGTGTACAGAAAATCCACAAGGGCAGATCAACGGGTACCTTTATTAATGAGGGAGGGAAGGAGGGAGAGAGAACATTACGAAATTCTCTAATTACGTGTACAGAAAATCCACAAGGGCAGATCAACGGGTACCTTTATTAATGAGGGAGGGAAGGAAAAACGACAAGCAACGGATTTTTACAATTTCATCTAGGTTCAGAGATGTCTTTATTTTTTTGTCTTCTGTGTTGATATAATAATAACTTTAGTCGGAATTATGAGTACCTATGTAAGTGACGTAAATGAAACGTTCAGGTACATAACTTAAATTTAATTGAAATCAAGCAACATACACACTTTTTTTTTCGAGGGGTTTGATAGAGGGAACTGTAACTGTCTGGTAGGTTTTATCGTCCCGAAATCGAAGAGAGAGTAAGGATAGGATAGGAGAAAGCCAGCCGTTCCAAGAACGAACCTTATCTGTTTAGGATTTTGGGGTTTGACAGAGGGAACTGTAACTGTCTGGTAGGTTTTATCGTCCCGAAATCGAAGAGAGAATAAGGATAGGATAGGAGAAAGCCAGACGTTCCAAGAACGAACCTTATCTGTTTAGGATTTTATCACCACTGTTTCAATTTACGATGAATTATACATAGGTAGGTGCAAACCACTGGACAAATTTTAAAATAAGAAGACACACGATTAGGTAGATTGAATACGAGTAACACTAACAAAAAATTACTGGAACCTCTAAGATCTAATGTATAACCTCTAACAGTCTAACTGGATAATTATGAAGATTTCAACTGTTTCGATGTATTTCCTAACTCCCACGACTTCAAAACAGGAATAAAAGGAGAAAACAGGAATTGAAACCAGTTCAACTCTCAGTAAACATCTCAACAGAAGATACTGTTCTATCTTCTTTCAGTCAAAATAGGGGTGAAGAGTTTTCCTTCTACAAAGCGAAAAATTGCTCCCTCTTTTACCTGAAAGGGAGAAGCTGACAGTATAGATTATCCCTTTTGTTGATTTTTTCTCAGGAATCTTAGGTTTTTTCATCCTCTTAAATACCGTTCAATTTCAGAAATATCTACAAATCTAAATTTATTTTTAAATAGGTAGGTATTTTGGAATCTTTTCCCATTGATTCTCATGGCAATCGTTTGATCACACTACAGAGGTTGGCTGATAAAATTTGATATAAAGAAGAGAAAATCATACCAGTTGTAAAAAACGGTTTAGTACTCAATTTAAAAATTGAGATACAGAGTCTTGTGGTGGTTTGATATCACAATCTTTAACTAGTCGTGAAAACACAAAGTCGACGACCGTCGATCGACGAGGAAAATCTATGCTATCGAGGAAGTGAGGACGGTTTGAGTCGACTTCGGTTGACCGTCAACTATGTATGCACACAGCTTTAGGTACAAACGGTGCGCAACGCGGCGAAAGGGTTACATCACTCCATTTTCCTAGCCCAAAAACTTTTTGAGCAAGACATTGTGCAGGAAAATTCCGACGTGCGAAATCAAGTCTACTAGACACTTATTTCTGGTTTTGAGGGTGCACTCACTCCCACGGTAAGTCTTGAGTCAGGTGAGAGAGTGAGAGACGTTAGGGAGAGTTGAAAATCAACTTGAATATTTCTTTCTCTTGTGCTTCGTTTTGTTCAAGTCGCGATTTTCTGGCCAGTTCTTTAGTTAAAGTGTTATTAGATTTAGTATTTTTTTATTCACTTTTTTCTTCGTTTTCTTTCTCAAAATCTCTGTTTTGGAAACAGGTTTTCGCGACCAACGTCTTTCGCATAGACGATCTTTCTCGCGGATTTTGAAAGGATGGAGAAGATTTTATCTGGCGTGGCACCGATCTAAAAGTCTTAACTTCTGAAGTCACTCTTACCGCTATTTAGTTCACCGCTCACAGTACTTCTTGTACTTTTGGAGCAATTTGCTCCCATTCGGTTCTATCCGGTGTGACTCGTGGATGGCAAAAATGGCTGGGGGTTTCTTTGGGGTGTTTTTTTCTTTGGGCTCGTTTTTTTTTTTTTTTTTTTGTTTTATTCACAGTGTTTTCCTGAAAGAGACCTTCGAACAGTTTTTAACTGGATTAATCGTGATGAGGAAAAATTGGGGAGAGAATTGAAGTGACATACATGATGTGAATTTCCAATTGAAAAAGAAATTGAAAATTGAAATTGGGAGGTGGCGCTCTCCCATATTTATCAAACTTGGGCTTGTTTCTGACCATTGAAGTTAAGCTTACCTACCTACGTTGATCCAAGAGCTAATAGACATATTAATGTAATGGATTGTCTTATTACGGTCTCACTAGGTGTATTTTGGCATTGTTATAAATGATGTGAATTTTCAATTGAAAAGGAGGTGGTTCTCTCCCATATTTATCAAACTTGGGCTTGTTTCTGACCATTGAAGTTAAGCTTACCTACGTTGATCCAAGAGCTAATAGACATATTAATGTAATGGATTGTCTTATTACGGTCTCACTAGGTGTATTTTAATAACAGTAAATTATTATTAATTGAGTTTAACACCAGTTTTCAACCTCCTTCCGCAAGTCCTCTCCCAATCCCAGCCGAGAGCTGAGTAAACTTTCCCCGCCAAAGTTCACATTTACAAAAGTCAACATGTCACCGCCACAAAGTAACAAAATGAGGGAACGAAACACCTAAACTTATTTCCTTGCTTTTTTGCTGGTTTCTGCAACTGGCATCCTTGATGGAGACCCCAACCGACCAGAACAAATTAATCTTTGTTACGAGAGAGAAAAAGTCACCCCCTCGAGATAGAGCGATCAGTGTGTGACCTATGAAATGTGAACTGTGAATGAGTTCTTGTTCTTATAATATAAGATTAGAGTTCTTCTTAAAGTTCTAGCAGTTCACATTTTCAATTTTCTTATTTTAAAATATTAACATCATGTACCTACCAATAGGAAATTGAGAAAGAAAGAAAAAAAAAACTTTAGGTAAGTAGGTAGGTTAGGTACTTCTTTTAAATGTTTCCACCACTCAGACTCAGTACGGAAAATAGTGAAAACATTCATAAATGTTGCTATGAAGAAAAATCCAACGAAATGCGTGGGAATCTGGTAAAACGAGAAGATACTTTCTTTATTCCGAGATAATATTCTTCAAATAACCTATGTAATATCTTACCACTCTTACCAGTAAACCGGATTATACAGTTTCGCCCTCACATCAACCTCTTCCATCCTAGAAAATATCGTTTTGTGAAATTGTCGTGCACAGTCATCCTTGTTTATTTCAGTTGAAATGATTCTTGGGTAGTTCTCACAGTTTTCATGATACTACCTATCAGGTTATTATTGTAACATAGGTAGGGATAGTATTAGACAGGAATCAAATTAAAATGCTCATTTCTTATGTATTTCTGCATGTTGAAGAAGGTGTTTGTTGGGATACTTTTTGATTCCGTGTCCCTATTTGTTAGATATTCTAAACGTAGAATTTTCACTTTTCTGCGTACTGTTAGGAAGTTCCAAGTTCTGGAATCTCTGTTAAAATGAAGTGGTCTCTCTCTCTCTCTCTCTCTTTCCCTCTTTTTTCAAAGTAACTTTTTAACTCCCATTATTTTTCACGTAAAGCACCAATATTTATTTCACCTCCTAATGAAGCCTTCAATGCAATGGTCGAAGGAGGCCCAAAAATTGTTCAGCAAATGTAATCTCCTTTATTGTATACTAAAGGGATGTGCATGTGCCAAAATCAATCAAAATGGGACCACTGACCACTCGTTTAAGAGTTATTGCAGAACAGACAGACATATTAAGTGCAGAATTGCTTGTTTCATGTTTATTAAATACTCATTTACACATATATTAATATTTTCTATATAATAGATGACGCATTAATTTTTATTATTATTTTTTTTTATAAAGAGGTTTGATAGAGGGAACTGTAACTGCTATGGTCTCATAGTCCCGAAATCGAAGAGAGAAAGAAGACAGGATAGGAGAAAGCCAGCGGTTCCGAGAATGGACATTATCCCTTCAGGAAAATCTGCCCCCTGAGGGAAACACACAAATGAGACCAGCACAATATTTGCCTTGGTACCTAAGGCCAGCCACTGACTATCAGGTAGACCTGATCAGGTCCGAATGTTAGGTTTACCTGGTTCAATGAACGTCATCCTGTGTGGTTGCTGATGTCTTTTACGTGCCAAGGAGGAAATGAAATAGGTATTTATTTAGTTCTTGGTGTCGTTGATGTTTCAATAGAAGTTATCAAATCTACAAAATTCAATACCGTGATTCCTCTTTAGGTATAGGTATTATCTTACTCGCGTACTTATAATACCGATCTGTTTTCAACATTAAGTAACCTAAGGCCGATGGTTCTCTTTACTGGTGTATCTACCAATACCAATGCAGACAAACAGTAACATAGATGGGAGGACCAAGTCAAAATTCTCCGGGAACCCAAAGGGTTGGTCAAAACTTTTCGAAAATTTCTCCAAACTTTCATTATCAGTAAAAGCTTTTTGTTTTTGTGCAACGTTTCTAACATTTTATTAAGTTCATAAAAACTTTTCTCTCTCTCCCTCTGCTGAAAATAATGATGGCGGAATTTCATGTAATGAATACTCCCACCCCTCTCGGACCCAGCAAGGAAAATTTTCGAAGCCACCCTCTAGTTTTTTGAAAATAACCCTTTTTTGTGGAGAAAAAAATGTGTTTTCTTTTTATATCCTTTGTAGCGTTTTTAATGTCCATTCCGATTGCGACATTCTTAGTCATTTATAGTCCTGTTTCGAGTATTATGAATACGCATTGTATTTATTGTCAGTCCTCTTTAGAAAACTGGCTGTCTGGCTTATGCCAACAGCTGCCAGGACTGGCAGAACCACATGAAAACTAGATCTAGGTGTGGGAGAGATGTTCCAATTATTTGTTGTCCGGATGAACAGATTTTTTTTTTTTTTTTACCCCTTTCAACAAAGTTGTACGGGTGGTTCAGTGGACTGTAGTACGCATCGGGAAAAGGATTCTCATGAGGCCCCTAGATTCTCTAGAAGCCCAATCGAACCCAAAATGTGAAGAAACTTTTTTTACTTTTTTACATACCTATCTTCTAGCCTACTACCTATGTACAAGGATGAGTGAGTAGCTGGCCAAATATCAAAATCGGACTCATCATTCGACTAAACAAATAGATCGGAAATAAAGGGCCCTATTCAGCCCGCCACGTCGCTTTTCGCTGAGCCCCACAGGGCCCTAAGATCCAATCCAGAATTCCTCCATTTTTTTCTCGTTATAGATAGAAGAAAGAAGAAAATTTCATGCAAAGACAGTGAGGATATTTTTAACATGAAACATTTCAACACCGCAAAAATTACATAAAAATGTTCTAAAGTTTATAAAAATGAAAATGCTGAAGAATTAAAAGAAAATTTTATTTGCATAAAATTTTTTTTCTTCCTCTTTTTCGACGTTTTGACTAAATTCACCGGATGGCATAATTCTTACTGTCTTTAGTAGGAAAGGTGTTTCTTGGATATACTACAAATTAGGCTTTGGTACCTAATGATTTATAACACAAATAATCGACGGGATTGCTAGATTTAGGGTGTTTCTTGGTCAGATTC
>NW_007378204.1:131422-144909 GCF_000475195.1 Diaphorina citri
GTACCTCGATTTTCAGGCAAAAAAATCACGTTGTATAGGGGTAGTGGATGGGTTTTTCATGTTATTTAGTTTTAAGAATGCAAATTGAAAATTAAAATGTAAAACCTAAAGCTCGGACTTCATATAAAAGCAATTATTTATGCTAATTTACATTCTAATTGGTGCCGTTTCACCGCACCAGCGCTGCGCAAGAGACAATTCTGAAATAAAATATTACACATCATGTAAATGTAGGTAAGTAAAAAAATTACGATTATTGTTTTAATTAAATTAAATTTTTGAACCACAAAGTTTAAGAACATCATCATTTTTTAGGCATGGAGAAAAAGTAGGTAAGTTAACCTAACTAAAAAGCCTAATAAGTTATTCAACCTGGAAAATAGGTACATACCAACGAAATATCATGGATTTTATTAATATTGCATGTGGCCACAGCCATTTTTTTAAGCAATCTTATCCTAAAGGGAATGTATACGTATACGTAAACGTACTAGGTATTATAACCAACTACTTCCCTCATCCGATCCGTTGAAAAGTTGTCAGACATGTTGTTCGATTCCACTTCATCACTCAACTTTTCGTCCCTCAAATAAGTCACTTTTTTCCTCTCGCTCAAGTATCATCATTATCTTGTGGAAAATTAATTTCTCGGATGAAAAGTGTCCAATCAGTTTTTCACTACACGCACCAAACCTCGTGTTACAATTTTTACGTATACGTAAACGTACTAGGTATAACCAACTACTTCCCTCATCCGATCCATTGAAAAGTTGTCAGACATGTTGTTCGATTCCACTTCATCACTCAACTTTTCGTCCCTCAAATAAGTCACTTTTTTCCTCTCGCTCAAGTATCATCATTATCTTGTGGAAAATTAATTTCTCGGATGAAAAGTGTCCAATCAGTTTTTCACTACACGCACCAAACCTCGTGTTACAATTTTTTAATCATCTCCCTCCTTCCCTTCAATTTCTGATCCCATAGGGGAACACGGGTCAAAATGGCACCTTAGTGCTTATGAGGTCCTCCATTTTTTTAAGCAATCTTATCCTAAAGGGAATGTATACCTACGTATACGTAAACGTACTAGGTATTATAACCAACTACTTCCCTCATCCGATCCGTTGAAAAGTTGTCAGACATATTGTTCGATTCCACTTCATCACTCAACTTTTCGTCCCTCAAATAAGTCACTTTTTTCCTCTCGCTCAAGTATCATTATCTTGTGGAAAATTAATTTCTCGGATGAAAAGTGTCCAATCAGTTTTTCACTACACGCACCAAACCTCGTGTTACAATTTTTTTAATCATCTCCCTCCTTCCCTTCAATTTCTGATCCCATAGGGGAACACGGATCAAAATGGCACCTTAGTGCTTATGAGGTCCTAACTGAAAAAATAAAAGTCACATAAATAGGTACATATGTTATTTTATAACTAAACAAAGATAACACTTGCAGGAATAATTCCTAGTTCATCAAAGAGAACTCAGCACTTTCTAGCTCAAAATAAGGGTGGGGTACCGTTATGAGGTCCTAACTGAAAAAATAAAAGTCACATAAATAGGTACATATGTAATTTTACAACAAAACAAAGATAACACTTGCAGGAATAATTCCTAGTTCATCAAAGAGAACTCAGCACTTTCTAGCTCAAAATAAGGGTGGGGTACCGTTTTGCCCCGGGGTACCATTTTGTCCCGTGTTCCCCTACCAACCCACGTACCTACGTTGTTAATGAGGATTTTTATGAAGTATGGACCATATTTGTCATCACAAGCAATTCAAAACCTTTCCTTATTGAATGGCAGGCATCGGGGATTGCGGAGAAAATGGAGATTGAATGACAACCCTAGGGATGAGGTTTTGTGTAAGGGAATCTCTTTGTCAATCGCCGACGGACGGTCAAAGTTTTTTAATTACAAAAAAAAAAACATGAAACTTCGGACCATTATGGTTTGTTCTGCTTGTAGCTCTTGAGAGATAGAGGGACAAGTGGATTTGGAGAAAATCAAACAGGCTGGTCCCCCTGATTATTTGAAGTAAATTGTCCATAAATAATAATGGAGGGCCTTCGTGAATGTAAAGATAAAAAACAAGCACATTCATGGTAAATAATAAATAAATTGTAAAGGGATATCATTGGTTTAACTCGTAAACTGCCAAATTGCAGAAGAGTGTACAAATATTTGGTTTCGCAGATGAAGCTAAGGTACAGCCTCCAAAATGAACCAGGAGTCATAAAATTTCACAATTCATATTCATGAGGGCGAAAAAACAGGCAAAAGTTTCCCTATTGAAGTCGAAAACTTAATTTCGTTTTAATTTTACCTTGCGTAGAAAAAAGCAAACCTTGGGCCTTTGAGAAACGTATTATTACATTAAAATCTCATTTATGCTGAAAAAATAACATTAAAGTTTCTCCAAAAAGAAGGGAGAAAGTTCAAAAGCTGTGTTTATGTAATCCTTGCTTTGGTCTGTAATAGGGGAACATGGGACGAGGTACACGGTGGGTTTTGGGCAAACAAACTTCGGTTTTTTGTTGCACCAAGGCATTTTTCTTCGGTCTAATGAAAGGGGGAGTCATTATAGAACTTTTTTTTCGCCTTAATTGTATTTTTGAAAGTTGAACAACGTACCATGTAATTAATTAAGTTAAGCAAGCGAGCCAGACAGAAATGTGTTTTTGTTGCACCAAGGCATTTTTCTTCGGTCTAATGAAAGGGGGAGTCATTATAGAACCTTTTTTTTCGCCTTAATTGTATTTTTGAAAGTTGAACAACGTACCATGTAATTAATTAAGTTAAGCAAGCGAGCCAGACAGAAATGTTTTTTTGTTGCACCAAGGCATTTTTCTTCGGTCTAATGAAAGGGGGAGTCATTATAGAACCTTTTTACTTTCTATTACTACAGTATAGCGGAGCTATACTAGTAATGAAAGTATTGCAATCGGTCCAAATTTTCAACCAATATTTATTTCACCTCATTACTAAATAAGCTCAGAGGGGAATGTTTGTATTTATTCTAGCTACATTTCTGTCTGGCTCGCTTGCTTAACTTAATTAATTACATGGTACGTTGTTCAACTTTCAAAAATACAATTAAGGCGAAAAAAAAAATCTGGTGTGAACATCACACGACTTTCTATTACATTTGCAGAATACGTAGGTATTTGAAAAGAAATAGAAAGTAAACAGACAACAGTGTCATCCGTATCACTACCGTTATTGGTATATACTCAAATACCGTTATTGGTACCTACTCAAATTAATAACTGAAGAAGAATCAGTGTTAGAATTGTGATGTTTCATATAGTGTCGTCTAAATGAATTGAAAACACTATAACAAGCACCACAATCAGCAATCAGCCACTGGACAAAAGACATCTTCTCTGTGATGATAAAAATTGTAGTGAGATCTAAATTGTTTTAGATTTGAGATTGCAATGCCACATCTAACTTAATTTTCCATTTGAGGAGGAACTATTGATAAAAGTTCAATATTATGCAATGTTATTGACTAGAGTACCCCAATTCGTTAAGCAGCTCTTGCACAGGTGTTCCTACAATGTCATCGCTTGACGTCATTTCAAAAAATGCTCTTTGTATCACCATCCAGACTGGAAGACTTTCCTTAGCATATGGTAAGTCAAACACCCACAAAATTTTATAGAGAACAACAAGTGCAGGTAAAAACTTATCAAATGTATAGCTCACAGTTTTGCTTATGACGAGGTCATATTGTTGGACTTGCCTCCAGGAAGGGCCGACAGCAACAATGAATGGGACAACGAATTCCTTGAAACCCACTTCATTTTAACAGAGATTCCAGACCTTGGAACTTCCTAACAGTTCGCAGAAAAGTGAAAATTCTACGTTTAGAATATCTAACAAATAGGGACACGGAATCAAAAAGTATCCCAACAAACACCTTCTTCAACATGCAGAAATACATAAGAAATGAGCATTTTAATTTGATTCCTGTCTAATACTATACCTACCTATGTTACAATTATAACCTGATAGGTAGTATCATGAAAACTGAGAACTACCCAAGAATCATTTTAACTGAAATAAGCAAGGATGACTGTGATTAATCTTATACGTTCACAAAATGGCCGAGCCCTCAAAAAGCACATTGAAAGTTAGTGTTCTCAAAAGGAGAGGGAAAAACATCGGAAGCAATATACAGAAAGCAAAAGAGAGGGTGAACAAAAAAGACCAAGGCAGAAAATGAGGAACGTGAAGGTGGAGGAGGCACATGAAAATGGGGGAGAATGTAAAGATGGAAAATCGGAAGCAATATACAGAAAGTAAAACAGAGGGGGTGAACAAAAAAGTCCAAGGCAGAAAATGAGGAACGTGAAGGTGGAGGAGGCACATGAAAATGGGGGAGAATGTAAAGATGGAACAAAAAAAGGAAAGCAGAAAAAAGGAAAAGGCCAGCAGGAGAACAGAGGAAAGTGTTTGAAAGTACACAGATGTAAGGGAGACAAAACAGGAGGGACGCAGTTTTCTCTCAAAGATAAGTATGGTATGTACCTACACCTATTTGTATGTACATCAGAGAGATGTCTGGGAAATGGAGAAAAAGCATAGTTGAGTTGGAACTAACGCACTTACACACAAATGATTTTTACTTTCTATTACCCTTACGTATAGGGAACCTATACAAGGTAATGAGAAAGTATTGCAATCGGTCCAAATTTTCAAAATCGGGAAATGGGTGGAAATATCCGTTTTGGGGTCCCCTGATTCCAAAAAAGTGGTTTTTAGCCCATGGTCTGTACGTAACGTACGTACGTACTACAGGTTTAAATGGGAAAAAGTAGAAAGTTGTGAACAAAATATCTCAAGAACGGTTTGTCGTAGAGAAATGAAACGGTATGCTATCCCGGTATGGTCCAAGGACGCGACTGTAACAATTTGGTAAAAATCGGATAGTCACCCATCCTGATATTAACCAAAGACATTGTTGCTTAACCCTCATTTCGTGGGAAATGTTGAAAAGGTTGTGAACAAAATATCACAAGAACGGTTTGTCGTAAAGCGATGAAATTTGGTATGCTATCCCGGTATGGTCCAAGAACGCGACTGTAACAATTTGGTAAAAATCGGACAGTCACCCATCCAGATATTAACCAAAGTAATTGTTACTTAACCCTCATTTCGTGGAAAATGTTGAAAAGGTTGTGAACAAAATATCTCAAGAACAGTTTGTCGTAAAGCGATGAAATTTGGTATGCTATCCCGGCATGGTCCAAGGACGCGACTGTAACAATTTGGGAAAAATCGGACAGTCACCCATCCAGATATCAACCAAAGTCAATGTTGCTTCGAACTTCGAAAAAAAAAAATCAATTTTTTTTCATACTTTATATGATTCCTTATCACACGGGGAGTATTTTAAGATAGAAAATTTTTGGTCGAAAATTGGCCGCCGTAGGCGGTTGAAATTTTCAATGACTTACAGTTGAGAAGTTTCGGGTTCGATACTCCCCTGTGTCAACAAATTTCCCTTTTATTTGTGAACCATTAACAAGTAAGCATGTGAATAGTTGATCCCATGGGATTTTTCACGCCGAATCTAATGGTGAAACTTTTAGAACTGTCCGACTTACAGTTAAGTTTAATGTAATAGAAAAGTCGTGTGATGTTCACACCAGATTTTTTAAAAGAGGTTTGATAGAGGGAACTGTAACTGCTATGGTCTCATCGTCCCGAAATCGAAGAGAGAAGGAAGACAGGATAGGAGAAAGCCAGCCGTTCCGAGAATGGACATTATCCCTTCAGGAAAATCTGCCCCCTGCGGGAAACACACAAATGAGACCAGCACAATATTTGCCTTCGTACCTAAGGCCAGCCACTGACTATCAGGTAGACCTGATCAGGTCCGAATGTTAGGTCTACCTGATACCTGATGGACACAAACGTTATCAGGTACACCTAACAGGCTGACCTGATCTGGTGGCTGGCCTAACGTAATGAGGAATGAAAAAGAAATTTTCAAATGAACAAAGAAATCCACAGCAGCAATTTAAAGGGTACCTTCATTAATGGAGGAAAGAACGAGGAAATAAGAACTGAAATTGCTAAGATAAGAAAACATGAAAATTTGAACAGCTATACCTGTCTATAAATAAAATAAATCTTGTTATCAATAAAATAACCAAGTATATTTTTTTTTTTTTTCAATTACCTATTGAAGTATAGATAATATCTCTTTTATTATATTAGATACATTGTTATATACCTCATTAATAATTAATTATGTATTATAATTTTATTCCACGGTTCATCTTTTTTCACAGTTCATTTGACCACCTGCTCAAGGCATAAATTTTTACATCTAAATAGGTTCTTCCTCATGTTTCTAATTTTTGCCACTGGCTCCTAGGTAAATATACAATAGGGGATTCTTTTTATTAGAAATTATTTTTATTAATATTAATGAAAAATTAGCATATAGCACAGATCTCTTACAACCAATTTTCCATAAGGCAAAAATATTTGTTCAATGAAGAGAAAAATTACGCTGAGCACGTTATTGATCCTTGTAAATTGGGAGCCTCAAGACATTAATTTACTAGTTAAATAGTTATCTACCAGAGGCAGAGTTTTAACTCAATGATTTTCCTGGACGACGATGAAATTATGGTGGTATAATGAAACCTAATGAACTAAAAGGAATTGAAAAAAAAAAAGTTGTAGGTAAATAGGTATCTACTTTTATTAACGAACAAAAAATCAGGTGCTTTATTAGTCACTTTAACTTATTGAGGTATAAGGTATAACGGAAATGGAGTTATAATTTTTTATTAACAAGTTTAAGTGATCAAAGAATTATTATACAGGGTGGTTCGTGATTTGCGAACCACGCTTATATCTCAGAAACGGCTGGGAATTAAGGAATGAAATAGGCGAAATTTATTTAGAAAATATGTTAACATTTCCCTATCTTTTCCAGCACTCTTGTACAGAACAAAAACCCTCCCTCCTCCTCACCCCACCAGATAAGTTTCAAGAAGTGAAATTTATGTATCCATGTGTAGTCCATTCACTCCACTAGGTTCAATGAACGTCATCCTGTGAGGTTGCTATGTCTTTTACGTGCGAAGGAGGAAATGAAATAGGTATTTAGTTCTTGGTGTCGTTGATGTTTCAATAGAAGTTATCAAATCTATACAAAATTCAATACCGTGATTAGGTGAGTTATTCGAATGATTCTACTTAAAGAGACCTCTTTAGGTAGGTATTATCTTACTCGCGTACTTATAATACCGATCTGTTTTCAACATAAGTAACCTAAGGCCGATGGTTCTCTTTACTGTGTACCAATACCAATGCAGACAAACAGTAACATAGATGGGAGGATCAAGTCAAAATTCTCCGGGAACCCAAAGGGTTGGTCAAAACTTTTCGAAAATTTCTCCAAACTTTCATTATCAGTAAAAGCTTTTTGTTTTTGTGCAACGTTTCTAACATTTTATTAAGTTCATAAAAACTTTTCTCTCCCTCTGCTGAAAATAATAATGGCGGAATTTCATGTAATGAATACTCCCACCCCTCTCGGACCCAGCAAGGAAAATTTTCGAAGCCACCCTCTAGTTTTTTTAAAATTCTCCCTCTGCTGAAAATAATGATGGCGGAATTTCATGTAATGAATACTCCCACCCCTCTCGGACCCAGCAAGGAAAATTTTCGAAGCCACCCTCTAGTTTTTTGAAAATAACCCTTTTTTGTGGAGAAAAAAATGTGTTTTCTTTTTATATCCTTTGTAGCGTTTTTAATGTCCATTCCGATTGCGACATTCTTAGTCATTTATAGTCCTGTTTCGAGTATTATGAATACGCATTGTATTTATTGTCAGTCCTCTTTAGAAAACTGGCTGTCTGGCTTATGCCAACAGCTGCCAGGACTGGCAGAACCACATGAAAACTAGATCTAGGTGTGGGAGAGATGTTCCAATTATTTGTTGTCCGGATGAACAGATTTTTTTTTTTTTACCCCTTTCAACAAAGTTGTACGGGTGGTTCAGTGGACTGTAGTACGCATCGGGAAAAGGATTCTCATGAGGCCCCTAGATTCTCTAGAAGCCCAATCGAACCCAAAATGTGAAGAAACTTTTTTTACTTTTTTACATACCTATCTTCTAGCATACTACTTATGTACCAGGATGAGTGAGTAGCTTTGACAAAAAATATCAAAATCAGACTCATCATTCGACTAAACAAATAATTGCATATAAAGGGCCCTATTCAGCCCGCACGGCTTTCGTGAGCCCCACAAGGGCCCTAGAGCTCCAATCCAGAATTCCTCCATTTTTTTTCTCGCTTATAGAATAGAAGAAAGAAGAAAATTTGCATGCAAAGACAAGTGAGATTAATTTAAACATGAAACATTTCTACACCCAAAAATTTACATAAAAAATGTTCTAAAGTTTATTAAAAATGAAAATGTGAAGAATAAAAAGAATAATTTTATTTGCATAAAGATATTTTTTTTTCTTCCTCTTTTTCGACGTTTTGATAAATATACCGGATGGCAAAATTCTTACTGTCTTTAGTAGGAAGGTGTTTCTTGGATATAATACAAAAATTAGGCTTTGGTATATACCTAATCATTTTAACACAAAGTAAATCGACGGGATGTCCAGATTTTGGAGGTCTTTCTTGTGTTAAGAAGATGTTGAGAATATTAAAAAAATAATAATTATTATTTTTCGGGACATTTCCTCCCCCTTTTACGTACCTCGATTTTCAGGCAAAAAAATCACGTTGTATAGGGGTAGTGGATGGGTTTTTCATGTTATTTAGTTTTAAGAATGCAAATTGAAAATTAAAATGTAAAACCTAAAGCTCGGACTTCATATAAAAGCAATTATTTATGCTAATTTACATTCTAATTGGTGCCGTTTCACCGCACCAGCGCTGCGCAAGAGACAATTCTGAAATAAAATATTACACATCATGTAAATGTAGGTAAGTAAAAAAATTACGATTATTGTTTTAATTAAATTAAATTTTTGAACCACAAAGTTTAAGTAATATTACACATCATGTAAATGTAGGTAAGTAAAAAAATTACGATTATTGTTTTAATTAAATTAAATTTTTGAACTACAAAGTTTAAGAACATCATCATTTTTTAGGCATGGAGAAAAAGTAGGTAAGTTAACCTAACTAAAAAGCCTAATAAGTTATTCAACCTGGAAAATAGGTACATACCAACGAAATATCATGGATTTTATTAATATTGCATGTGGCCTTACAGTGAGACGCCATTTTGGCCACAGACATGGGCCATTTTTTTAAGCAATCTTTTCCTAAAGGGAATGTATACGTATACGTAAACGTACTAGGTATAACCAACTACTTCCCTCATCCGATCCATTGAAAAGTTGTCAGACATGTTGTTCGATTCCACTTCATCACTCAACTTTTCGTCCCTCAAATAAGTCACTTTTTTCCTCTCGCTCAAGTATCATCATTATCTTGTGGAAAATTAATTTCTCGGATGAAAAGTGTCCAATCAGTTTTTCACTACACGCACCAAACCTCGTGTTACAATTTTTTAATCATCTCCCTCCTTCCCTTCAATTTCTGATCCCATAGGGGAACACGAGGCAAAATGGCACCTTAGTGCTTATGAGGTCCTAACTGAAAAAATAAAAGTCACATAAATAGGTACATATGTAATTTTACAACAAAACAAAGATAACACTTGCAGGAATAATTCCTAGTTCATCAAAGAGAACTCAGCACTTTCTAGCTCAAAATAAGGGTGGGGTACCGTTTTGTCCCGTGTTCCCCTACCAACCCACGTACGTTGTTAATGAGGATTTTTATGAAGTATGGACCATATTTGTCATCACAAGCAATTCAAAACCTTTCCTTATTGAATGGCAGGCATCGGGGATTGCGGAGAAAATGGAGATTGAATGACAACCCTAGGGATGAGGTTTTGTGTAAGGGAATCTCTTTAGAGTAAAGTTGTTGTTTTATATTCTGGTACTCGTCTCGTTTTGTTTTGTCTTGTTTTGTTTTATTTTGTTTGTTTGCTGCGGGCTCTAAAGTACACTGAGAAAAAAATGTCGCGGGTCTCACATAGAAACGTTGCGGTATATGAGCCCACATAATTAGTTTGTGGCCTTAACGGCAGATTTTCTGTTATTGGATTTTGCAAAGGTCACAACGTTGACATTAGCGTCTCAATTTTAACTATGTTATCTCAACAGTGTAATATTGTGTAATAATTTTGTTAGGATGACAAGGTATTAGAGTGCTACATAATCAACTTTGTTATCTTAACAATACTCTTATTTCTACTCTCACAATAAAATATTGCTGCTCCTACATTATCCTTTTCCAACAATTGCCCATATTGCTAGTCCCACGTTGTTAACTCTGTGACCTTCACAAAGTCATATTGCTGCCCTCACAAAACCACAATCTTCGTATTGCTAATCCCACATAGTCAACTCTGTGACCTTCACAAAGTCATATTGTTGTCCTCACAATACCCCATTCCTCATATTACTAATCCCACATAGTCAACTCTGTGACATTCACGAAGTCATATTGCTGTCCTCACATTACCAAAATCCTCATATTGCTAATCCCACATAGTCAACCCTGTGACCTTCACGAAGTCATATTGCTGTCCTCACAATACCACAATCCTCACATTGCTAGTCCCGCATAGTCAACTCTGTGACCTTCACGAAGTCATATTGCTGTCCTCACAATACCACAATCCTCACATTGCTAGTCCCGCATAGTCAACTCTGTGACCTTCACGAAGTCATATTGCTGTCCTCACAATACCACAATCCTCACATTGCTAGTCCCGCATAGTCAACTCTGTGACCTTCACGAAGTCATATTGCTGTCCTCACAATACCACAATCCTCACATTGCTAGTCCCGCATAGTCAACTCTGTGACCTTCACGAAGTCATATTGCTGTCCTCACAATACCACAATCCTCACATTGCTAGTCCCGCATAGTCAACTCTGTGACCTTCACGAAGTCATATTGCTGCCCTCACAGTACCACAATCCTCACATTGCTAGTCCCACATAGTTAACTCTGTGACCTTCACGAAGTCATATTGCTGCCCTCACAGTACCACAATCCTCACATTGCTAGTCCCACATAGTTAACTCTGTGACCTTCACGAAGTCATATTGCTGCCCTCACAGTACCACAATCCTCACATTGCTAGTCCCACATAGTTAACTCTGTGACCTTCACGAAGTCATATTGCTGCCCTCACAGTACCACAATCCTCACATTGCTAGTCCCACATAGTCAACTGTCTGTGACCTTCACATAGTTGACTTTGTGGCTTTGCTGGCCTCGCAATACTTTGATATTGCTAGACATGCAGTTCGTATTGCTATGGGCACAGTATCACTTTGCCTAAATATTGCTGTAGTAAAACAATGTGATTAACTTAACATTTTAACTGTAAACGCATGTTTATTTATTAATAACAATAGGCAAAGTGGAAATGATTGATTACAACAGCAATAATTAGGAAACTCTGAAAAGATATACCTAGTATAAATTAGGAATTAATAAGAATGGAATTTCTGGATTTTTGACCAAGAAAGTCTCGACTATTTATTAAAGTTTTTTTTTTTTTTTTTTTACTTCTGGAATTTTACAATAAATTTACATCTCGGATTTTTACAAAGAGGGAGGGATCTCTACAGGGTAGTAAAAAAATATGTATATAATGACAGTAGGTAATGAACAGTGGGCAATATTGAATCTCATTCCCTCTTATACAGCATGGCTCAGAAGTCCTAGTCAGACCCCTTGTAACTTTTGAACGGCTTGAAATATTGAAAATGTTTTGTTCTAAAGAAAGGAAAGGGTCATGGCAAATTCAATGGTGATATCAAAATCCCGGTTCGAACCCCGGAAGTGGCACTTTTTGTATGAAAGTTATCATTTCTCGCGAATTTCAAATGAGAACCCCTATTTTTTTTATTTCATTTTCGAATTCTACGTCGAATTTCATGGGGAACCACATAATCTATGGCTATTATTGGTAAGTGGTAAGTACGGGGGGCGATGTAAAGGGTATAGTTTGGACACCCCCTATTCCCAAGACCTCAAAAAAGAAAGATAACGAAAAACTAATGCCACCACGTTATTCAGCACCTAAAACTACACAAATTTGATATATCACATCCCTTGTTCAGGATGAAAAAAATCTCGCCCCCCGTACTTACCACTTACCAATAATAGTAATAGGTTATGTGAAATTCGACGTAGAATTCGAAAGTGAAATAAAAAATAGGGGTTCTCATTTGAAATTCGCGAGAAATGATTACTTTTATACAAAAAGTGCCACTTCCGGGGTTCGAACCGGGATTTTGATATCACCATCGAATTTGCCATGGGCCCTTTTCTATCTTTAGAACAAAACAGAACTTCAATATTTCAAGCCGTTCAAAAGTTACAAGGGGTCTGACTAGGACTTCTGAGCCATGCTGTATACATTTATGAGCCTTATTAAGTAAAGGGGAAATTTAAATATCCGTATGAAATGAAGAACAACCACGCAGTGAAGAAAGAGGGCCTTCTATAAAAGTATGCTGAACCTATTTCCCTTTAATAATCTCATTATTTATAAGCTTAAGCCTATTAAGGGGAAATAGGTTTTCGTTTACACAACAAAAAATTCTGGGAAGTTAATATCATTATTCATTGGAGTACAATAATTGTAATTATTACAAACAAACGGAGATTTTTTGCATTTTGAGATTTTTTAGGTAGGTAGGTAATTATTTAGTATTAGGTAAATATTTAAATCTTAAGTATACCTACTTATGTCTTATTATAAAAACTCTGTAAATAGACCTTGCCAAAAGGCCTATTATATCTAAAATAAATTGTTCAGGTCAATAAAAAATTGTTTCATTGATGAGCTGATGTCTTGTACATGATATGCAAAGACATGTTCATCAAATGCAATGGTTTTTAATTGAATGGCTTTAAAGACAACAGTGTCATCCGTATCACTACCGTTATTGGTACTCAAATACCGTTATTGGTACTCAAATTAATAACTGAAGAAGAATCAGTGTTAGAATTAATTGTGATGTTTCATATAGTGTCGTCTAAATGAATTGAAAACACTATAACAAGCACCACAATCAGCCACTGGACAAAAGACATCTTCTCTGTGATGATAAAAATTGTAGTGAGATCTAAATTGTTTTAGATTTGAGATTGCAATGCCACATCTAACACAATTTTCCATTTGAGGAGGAACTATTGAAAAAAGTTCAATATTATGCAATGTTATTGACCAGAGTAGGTACCCCAATTCGTTAAGCAGCTCTTGCACAGGTGTTCCTACAATGTCATAGCTTGACGTCATTTCAAAAAATGCTATTTGTATCACCATCCAGACTGGAAGACTTTCCTTAGCATATGGTAAGTCAAACACCCACAAAATTTTATAGAGAACAA
>NW_007378205.1:0-72500 GCF_000475195.1 Diaphorina citri
CCTTTGACACGTTTGGCAACGTAGCCTACTTTTTAGATGACTCCTTGCTGCCATATTCAAATGGATAAGGTATAGTCATATAGTGGCGAATATCTAGGTGTTATAGGGCCCCCAACTGACTACCCTTGACCCCATTCGAAATTTCCTTAAATTTTGATTCGTTTTTCTCGAAAGGGAAAGGACATCATTTCTAATGACATTTTTCCTCTGTTGGTGATCCTATGGGAAGAACGTTGCCTCATTTTCAACACGTTAGGGACCACTTTTTTAACTCCGCTTATTAGGTATTAAGTAGGCACATATTCAGAACCCCTTCTCTTCTCAGCATTCGCCACTTACGAAGTATTATCAACGATTTGGATTTATTTCCACGACCTACCTTCGGATCCACGTCTATGTATATCAGCGTCAAATAAAACCGTTCTAAATTCTATTTATATCTCCCACCCTAATGATGAAAGAAAAATGTTTGTAAAGGTCACCACATGTTATGGCCGTTCGGAAAAAAAAAAGAATTTCTCAGTTAAGGTCCAAAGGTAGTTTGCAAAATGCCCTTTTTTTAGCTTCGATCCACTAAGAGGCTCCCGTCAGTTTAGGGTGGCCCGTTTACAGGGTAACGAAGCAAAGAACCCAAATAAATCAATGGGACTTTCTAATGAGGCTTTTCTTCAAAGGTTGAAACAAAGGTCACAGCGGTATTCTCTAAAAAGAGAATAATGAATCGGATGAGGTTACATGATAAACGACACGAAAGAAAATAATGGATAAAGATCCATTATATCCATATATAGTCCACATGACTGAACCAAAGAGATTCCGCTTTGGACGTCCACACTACTCTACACCATGTCTACACTTGCTCCACAAAGCGGAATCTCATTTGGTTCAGTCATAACTATAAAAAAAAGTCACACAACGGCTAGACTCAACTTTGTAATTTGCATTTCGCACTTCATTTTCCTCCCAAGAGATTTGATAGAAGGAGCTGTGACAACGGGAGTCTTACCGTCCCGAAATTGAAGAGAGGAGGAAGGAGAACAGGATAAGAAAAAGCTAGTCGTTCCCATACACAATTACACCTACATCGGATATAGGTAACAAACCTTATCTGCTTAGTAGGTATAAAGTTCACCCCGGATGGGAATCGAACTCACAACCCAGTACTTACAAGGCAGCGGTATCAAAGCACCTCAGCTGACTTGTCAGCATCTAAGCTGACTTGTCAGCATCTCATCTGACTTGTCAGCATCTCAGCTGACTTGTCAGCATCTAAGCTGACTAGGCTGGCAACGGCATTTCGAAGTAGTACAATGAGCGATCTTGCTCTTAGGAATAATCTCTCGGTGTTCTCCACGAGCTTACAGCAGGTAACACCCCTGAAAAAAAAATGCTGTTTGGAAATATTCACCCACCTGTTTCCAGCCAAGTAAATCAGAAATGTCCAACACAACACATTCGGACAGTAAAGCCAGCCATGTGGAAGATCGGACTTCGCCATCTTCCTGTAAGTTAATAAATAAGTTAATAGAGTTAATAGAAAATAAATTAATAAATAGTAAGTAAGTAGGTACTAATTTTCCTTGTAAGGTAGATCATGGTGGGCTTCAAACCTGTTACCTTCTGCATGGTAAGTAAGAGCATGCCTCGGTGGTGTAGTGGTCAAGGCACTCAACTGGTAAACAGGAGGGTGTGGGTTCAATCCCAACCAAGGTATGGACTTTTTCCTCAATATAATTTGAGAATTTGACCACAATAATAGTAGTAGCCTACTGCTAGAGTAAAGGGACTTTTCAGTCCTATAAGCAGTATAAATAAGCTCTGTTATTGTTATTACGACTCAATTAACTATGCCCCATTTTTCTATTGAAAAATAGCCCTTCTTTCATCAATCACATTTATTTGTTGCATTCAACCAACTAGCAACCAATGTCTGACTGTTGTTTTTTAACTTTATTTTCAGAGTGATCTGATGAACAGTACAATCTATGACCTAGTGTATGAAGAAGATCATTCTAATCTGTACAATACACTGCTCAATCTCTCAATGCTTGTAGGCCATTCCCAAGTTATTATTTGTTGTTAATTCAATATCTCTGTTTTACATAGGAAGGTGTCTTGGGTGGATGGCTTAAAGTAATTAAAAAGATTCTTAAATAGCTTTAAATGAATATTTTATACTTGTTATGGAGGCAGCTAGCAGCCCTATTTTTATTTCAAAAATGTTTACTATTTAATGGTGAACATGCAATGCAGTATGCAAATTGATGCATCAATGCTTGTAGGTCATTCCCAAGTTATTATTTGTTGTTCATTCAATATCTCTGTTTTACCTAGGAAGGGCTCTTGGGTGGATGGCTTAAAGTAATTAAAAAGATTCTTAAATAGCTTTAAATGAATATTTTATACTTGTTATGGAGGCAGCTAGCAGCTCATCTGTCCATCTAAACCCCAAAGCCATTCACTCAACACATGACACAGTCTTGGAATTTTTGCAGAGAGAAAATATTCCGTTCCTTGTTATTTCAAGTTATTTGGAATGCGAGTGAGAGAGATAGAAACTCGAGGTCATCATGAGTACGCATGGCAACACTGTAAACGTGGAGCACAAAAGAGAATGGGCGATTGAAAATGACGGGAAGATAAAAAGAGAGGGATTTTTTCTCTTTCTTCATTTCAAGATGGCCGCCTGATGTGCGCATGCGCAGTAGATCGTTGAGTGTGGACCATGTGAACGGGGCTTACAACCACGCCTCCCAAAAAGCGCGAAATTTTAAATTTTGCTGATAAAATTTTTCACGTTTTTGCGTTCAGTTTTTTTCTTTTTCCGAGTTTTCTTTTGTTTTTCCCCAAATTTTCCTCATGAAGTTGTATTTTAAAATGATTGAACAGTTTCAAAAGATGACAGAAGATATTAGTAATGTGTGAACACATTGCATGTAAGTACTTGGCTGATCCTGTCTTTACAAGTGGGTCAACTTTATCCCAACAACAAATTTAGGACATGCCTTGTTTTAAATCTTTTTCAATCTACCTAGTAAATCCCCACCTTCAGAGATCAAACACACTTGGCAATCAAGAGGTTTTGGGTTCAAATCCCAGCCCAAACACAAAACAAATGGTAGTACTTAGGACCCATTTCATTGCTAGAGATCAAAAGGAATTCACACACAGGTTCGTAACCTTATGTCAAAGTGTTGAACATCTGAGCTTGCTCAGAGACTATTGGGGTGTAGCCTCCAATAGTCAGAGGTTACAAACACTTTTACAAGAGGCCAGCTACTCACACTCAGCCCATCTGATAGCAATCTGTCAGACCATTGAAACATGTGTGGTGGGAAAAAGCTTCAGTCCCAGGTCTCTCAGACAGTCTGATGGACCTAGATCCTAGATCTCAAACTTTTTTTGTCACACATCTTTTGATAGACCTGGGTCTGTCAGACAGTCTGAGTGTGAGTGGTGGGCATAAGATTGAAGCCACAGGTTTTAGTCCCTTTCAAGCAGTAAATTATTAGATTAGATTATTACTCGAATTTGGTTATGGGATAAGGATAAGGTTGATTCACTTAATCAATTTTACATGGTTGTTAGAAAGCTTGGTATGACCTTAACATACAAGTGATAAGGGTGAAACAGCTCATACTAAGTACATACCTGTAATATAAGGGCTGAGAACAAATTGTAAATGCTCCTTTCCAAGTATTCAATTCCCCAATGTTGTAAAACCTTTTGTAAAGGAACTTTTAGCAGTGAATGTTGAATATAAAACAATCCAATGAGAAAGATATCTGTGGCAAGTGGATGAAACCATTCAGGAAAATCTAACTGACCATCAGGACCTGTAATAATGGAAATAAATGTTCAATTCCAGTACATACAGGGCATATTTCACTTGGAAGACCAAAATTTTAGAAAAAAAAAACAGGGTCAATTTTTTCCTTGGTCTCAAGGAAAAAAAAGAGGTGGACTTAACATGCAGGAAAAATTTGTTTGATGGTCTGTGAATACCTACCTACCAATAAATACTTGAAGTAATATATAGTCTATAGATTACCTGCTTGTTGTGTCCCATTTCTGGTACTGTTTTCAGTATTGATAGCAATAGGCTTGGATAAAAAGTTGTTGAAAAGGATGAGTGTTTTAAAAATATAGACATTGACAAAAAGGAGGAGCACTGATAAGATTTTGAAGTCTAATGTTTTTAACTCTGTCATAATGAAGAAACTCTTTCTAATCAATCAAAGAAGTCCTTTTACATTGCTCAGTATGGATTTTTTCAAAAATTAATCAATCAAAGAAGTCCTTTTACATTGCTCAGTATGGATTTTTTCAAAAGGTCCATCATCTTGGTAGGTATTGATTATGCTGGGTTATTTCTAATCAATCAAAGAAGTCCTTTTACATTGCTCAGTATGGATTTTTTCAAAAGGTCCATCATCTTGGTAGGTATTGATTATGCTGGGTTGCATTTGCATTACATTGACTGATAAACAAATGGTGCAATATCTGTTGTAGATTTATTTTCCCTGACCACAATTGGAATTTATTCTTATAACACAGTTCAGTATTCTTGTAAATAATTTATGCAAATTCTCATTAGGGTAATTTTATTATAGGACCTACAAAAAAGAAAAAAATATATATATACTTATATTAGTGGGAAGGTAGTAAGGTTTGGTACTTTGGTAATTTTATTTCTATCTTGGGAATTTTGTTTACTTTCCTATTTTTACATTTGTATTCTCTCATTCAATTTCGTAATCTATTAAAAGAGAGAAAAAGAGCTAGTCCTATCTCGAAGATTCAATCAAAACTTCACGTGAAGTTGTTTGACAAGGTAGCTCATTTAGGCAGGACAGAAATAGTTCAAATACTTGTCGCTCAGCTGTTTAATCAAACAATTTATAATCCGACCATGAAACCCCAAGTTTCCGTCCACCGAGGACTAAAATATCATCCACGCTCTCCAAATGTGAACGCAAAAAATGTACTGAATTTTGACCTCAAGGTATTCGAGTAGTGAACTTTTCCCCCAAAGGTACAGAATTCAGTACTATTGTACTATGTCTGGAGACCCTGTCTGGGTCTACCTCAAATCCTCAAAAAGTGAAGATTTTTTAGATACGGAACCAATTATGGGCCCAAAAAGATGTTTAATGCAACCCGCATCAGCAGGTGGCATCTTGAGGTTCCTTTTAACCTGTTTTAACATAACAATTTAACAATTACAAGATCAACGTCCGTTATCTAACAGGACTTGGGAACCTGTCAGGGCTTTGAATTATATCTTCGAAAAACACCTCCCTTAAGGCGCGTCCACATGAAGTAACAGCTCAAGTAAAAAGTGACTTGCATACAATATGTCAGCTAGTTACATCTGAACTGAACAATGGCATACACGGGTCTGAAATTTCAAATGACGTCAAGTAGTTTGCATGCAAGTTAATGGCACTTTGTGTTTACACAGGTCAACTTGTATGCAAGTTGATCACTCACTTGCACAACTCGGCCAGTGTGCACGAGCCTTTTTATCATCTTGATCTTTAGTGGGTTTTAATTTTACAGGTTTTATAAACACAGGGGTTTTTTTCCATTACAAGCGGTTTAATAAAAACATTTGAGATTTGAGCTAGACTAAGCGCTTTACCTGCCTGATGAGAATTCTGGTTAAAAATAAATATGTTAACCATGATTAACGCCCACCTAAATTACATAGGTAATGAAAGACAGTTTGACAGCTCCACTTTGCTTTAATAATTAATTAATTATTAATATTCTTGGGCTCGAAACCTTGACCTACAGATCGGCACTTTGCTCGTTGCGAAATCTTTTCTTTTTCCTCTTTTTCCTCCTTTTCCTCTTTCTTCTGTCACTAAAAAAAGGTTCAAAATTGTACTACTAATTGCTCAGGTCATGTAATTTTTTTCTCAAGAACATTATGCCTATTGCTATTGCAATTCAAAATTTACATAAACCAGCATCAACCACCAGAATGTTGTAAAGGTAGAGACCTCGTTGTTCTTGATCATAGTCCTTTACACGCGAGTACAAGAGTGGCCTTTACAAGATTTCCCCTGATGACCTTTACAAGAATTCATCTGTTTTACAAGAATTCACTCGACTTTTACAAGTTTCCTTCACCATCGTGCCAAAACATAAAGTCCAAGGCAGAGAATCTAAACACATGTCATAATTATCATAAAAAGTACCCAACTTTTTACATAGGAATCGACGATTTATTTATAATTTTTACCCATTTGCAACTGCTCCATTGTACGTATATTCACGCTATGCAAACGCAATAATAGGTAGGTACAGGTACTAGATTTGGTTGTAATAGGTTTGCCAAATTTCAGCAAAATCGAACAGACCGTTTGGCAGTTATGGCGGAACAAACAGACAGATAAAATAAATGTAACTTGGTTGATCCATGTGACTTTGCTTGATGGCTAGAACAAAGGGACTTTTTAATCCCACATACGACTTTTTATTTTTAGTCCCACATATTATGTAAACAAGGTTCTTTAAAGCCTGTAAATCTTAAGGTAGGCTGTACGTAACAAGGCCTGTTTGTTGTCTGATTTATCTGCAGACACTCCCTGATAACAAAAACAGAACCCATGTTGGAAAAACACGACTTCCAAGAGAAAAAGATGAGTAGGTCTGTAGGTGCCTCCTAGTTTTTTTTTTTTTTTTTTTTTTTTTTTTAAATTTTTTTGGAACCTAATTTCCGATTATTTAATTTCTTCCATGTGTCAGAGCGCCTCCCATCATTGGCTACCTCCCGTTCGAAGTCCTCGGTACCTCGGGCTACGATTACTATCATGTGGACGACCTAGATTCCGTGGTCACCTGTCACGAAGCTCTCATGCAGAAAGGCGAAGGTACCAGTTGTTACTACAGGTTCCTGACGAAGGGCCAACAGTGGATCTGGCTACAGACGAGGTTCTACATTACCTATCACCAGTGGAACTCGAAGCCGGAGTTTATCGTGTGTACACATCGCGTTGTAAGGTAAGACCTGGGATTGAACTTGAAAAACGTGGAATTTTGTTTTAATTTATTAGAAAAATCGACACATTTCTGATAGTCTCAAGTTCGAATCCCGGCTTGGGGAGTAATAATACTTTGGCCTGTATTTTTCTGGGAATTTTAGTGTTTCCTATAACAAAAATTCATAGATTTGTGGAGCACACCTTTGGGACCCTTGGTCCTTACACTTAAACTTCTAGGTGGGTTTTTTTGTGTATGTGTTACTTTTTATGAAGATTTAATAGAGGGAACTGTAACAACGGAGGTCTAATCGTTCCGAAATCGAAGAGAGAAAGAGGACAGGATAGGAGAAAGCCATCCGTTCCGAGAACGAACCTTATCCGTTTAGGATAAAGTCGGCCTGGACGGGAATTGAACCCGTGACCCTGCGCTTACAAGGAAGGAGTGCTACCCTCCAAGCTAACTAGGCTGGGGGACTGATACTATTATCGGAAAAAATCCATTTCCTCATCCGAAAGGATTCTACTCGTATTTTTACAAATTCGTGTTTTTGTTTTGCAGTTACGTCAACGTTCTAAGGCGGGATAACAATCAGGTGCCTGATTCCGAAGAACAGAGTAACGATACCGGCCCTGGTGATAGTAACACGAGTAAGAGTACAATGATGTCGTCGAGTAATACCTCGTGGTCTTCGAACAAGTCCGTGCCTGGGTCTAGAGAGAAAGCTAGAGGTTCGTATATTTCATTAGTCTAAAGACCCGTTCCCATTTGTCATGAGTTTCATCCGATTTTTTCCCCCCCGAATGTCCTGTAGGCAGTGTAATTTAAATGAGAGTGTTCCTTTAGATCGGGCTAATTTCTCTAGATCTGTAAGTGTGTAATATGTTGGTATCTGAACGGTAGGTCCTGGAAACTGCCAATGTTCATGTACAAAATTTTCGAAAGAAATGGTTATTTATAGGCTAAAAAGTTCCGGCTCATATAAACCAAAATCTTTTTTTTTTTTTTACTCTTTCGACTGCTAATTTTGTCTACAAAAGTTGTGAAAAAGATCTCTGCTTTACCACAAAGAATTCATGATTTGAATGATTTGAGATATAGTTTGAGTTACATTCAACGAGGTAAAAAATAAAATACAAAGCATCTAAAAATTATCGCTCTTTAACTTGGAACGTTTCTTTATTGTTGTAGAGAAATCTCGTCACAGGAAAGGCCATCATCATGGTAGTTTATCCGATGTAGCTTCCTCTGAAACATCACGATCTCATCACCACCGGGGCGTAAGTTGATTTGAATTTAGCTCATTATAGCCCACCTCTGTGGCCGAGAGCACTGACTCACAACCCGGAGGTTCTGCGTCCGAGTCCCGTCCGGGGCGGATATTTTCTGACCAAAATTTTTTATTCCCGGATAGTCTTGGATGTAAAAGAATGTGGACTTAGGATGAAAGTGGTTCTGATTTTTTTTTTTTTTCACTTTCCTTTTTAGTCAAAATGTAACTTTTTTTTGTCAAATTCTAAATTCCCCTTTTATCAAAGGACTTTTGACTTTAAATTTTTTACTCTAACTCCATCCAAATTAGACTTTTACAGATAATGAAACCTCTGGTTTGGGGCATTTGTAACGTAGGAGAGAGTTGTGTGTTTTTCCTGTCATTAGCAACGATTGACTCTCTCAGCAGCTAAATCTGGACTAGATAATTAAGCATCTTTCCCTGTACACAAAAAGCTCAAAGTGGCTGAGGTGTAAGGCAACGTTAACCTTGAAGGAAAATGCGAATACAAATATAACGATTGACAATGTTATTCTAATTCTGTTTCCAGCGGTCGAAAATCCACGCACACAGTCGCAGTGTTGCCAGCTTGGGCGGTGTCAGTTCTAGCAGGAAGAGTAACCAGTGTTCCTCCATATCTACCACTGTTGCCAGTGTCAAATCTGAACCTATTGGTGAGAACACTTCAATATTTTCAACCAGTATTTTGAATAGAAATATACGTACTAATACTAAGTACATATTTAGTAAGGTCCGTTGTTCGTACAGCACCTTATTCCCAGCTGAAAAGGTTAGGTGTCAAAATGACTGAATCCAAGGGGGACTTGATGCAAATGATGCATCCTACGTGCCTCATAGACGCTGACTAAATAAATGTTTTTTGTTTTGTCTGATTCATCTGATCAGCTTCGTTCTGAACAGAAAGAAACACGATAGAAAATACTTACTTATTGTAATAGATAATAGAAAGTAAAAAATACCGATAGCACCTTCTAGCACCTTATGACCAAACTCTTGAACACGCTCCTGACCAAAGAAAACACTCGGTCAGATTGTGTCCTGAATATTGTTCAATTTGGGTTAGAATAATTCAGATGAATCATAAAGAAAACGCCTTATAGATAAATATGATTTATTTGTGATAAGTTATGATTTTTTTTTTTTTTAAATGAAGATGAGTGTTTCACCGCCGTTTTTATTTCGTAGCAATGAAACAACTGCTACATTAGACGCATGTGGTCTGTGTCGTAGCATGCCCAATAACAATAAAACTAGTAATAGAAAGTAAAAATTTAATATTTCAATGAATACAATATTGTACAACGTCAGTTAGAAGTTTCAAATGAAGTTTCGTTTATTGGAAGAAATTTATCGTTCAGAAAAAAGGAGAAGAAAAAAATGTCACCAAAAAACCAAAACTCACCTACTGGACTCCTGACTGTTTCTCTCATCCCGCGCGGGGGATTTGGAAACCGACCGCCCGTCCACCTCCATATCACTCCCGGGCCGGGGCGACACCGGGGCTGACGGGCTACGAGCGTCCTCTCCGGCCAAATCCTCATTCTCCTTATCCGCAGGCGATCGGGTATCCCGGGGCGGCGGAGAGCCGCGCTCCCGCTTCTCCTTCTTCGACTTTTTCCGCTTCTTCTTCCCGCGGGACGAGGAGCCCGGGTAACTGGAATTGCTGGTCTCTTGACTAGGGAGCGGACTGTAGCGGGAAGACTTTTTCTTCTTCGCGTCCTTCGAGTGTTTGGAGGACTTGTGGGATTTGCTGCTGGACCGCGGAGACATCTCCTGCGAGTAATGGCGGCTAGGAGATCTGAAACGAAAAGGACCATAGATTTTTGTTGAATGAAAAAATTTCAACTCCAAAGGTAGAAACACACTAGCATCACGTCACGTTATGATAGTGTGTTTCCTCTTCGGACTGCCTCGGACGTCACGTGGCTGTCCTGAACGAAATTACCTACGATCATATGGGAAAACTCTGAACTACAGCTTTGACTCCCCACGCGTCGTGATAGTGTGTTTCTACCTAAGATTTTGGATTTAGTTTTTGTCTCCACGATATATCCATGCCCCATTTCCCCATAAATCCTTTTTCCTTATGCAAGATTCCCACTTTTTCCTCAGTCTACCTCTCTTTCTCACAGTGCACTTCCAATCTCTTGACATAGTTTTTAGTTTCTCATCTCTTATTTCTGTGTAAAACAGGTACATAAATTATAAATTAATAGAATAGGAACTTATCTGTGTTTAACAGGTTTTAATCAATCAATCCATAATCGTTCCATCATGGGACGGGTCGATGTACGCAGCCTCTCCACCAATTTCGATCATTGTATCTCTGCTCCCTCTCGATGTCGTTCCAATTTCCTTGTTTTCTTTGAATATGGATAAAATCTATCAGATGGGCGAGAAGAGACACAATACTTCCCATTTAGGTGCTGGGTCAACACGAGAACACCAGAAAGTAACCCGTTTAAATAATTTGAAATCGAAAAACGAGTGCAAATTAAATAACTCAACTGAGACTGAGAGAGCTCACAACTATTCACAATCCATGAGTCTGAGATCAATGCACCCCCCACATCAAATACCAAGCTACCGCTACCTCAGTTCAAGTTCTTACGTTGTCCCATGGGTCACACTCAACTTTATCAAGGATCTTTTCCGATATTCTCTGAAGGAGACTTAGAGGACATTTTGAGTAGAAAGCAACGTTTTCTCAGTGGATTTTTTCCCCCTCTATCATCCCCAATGAAACAACTGCTACATTTAGAGTCGTAGTCTGATCCATAGCATGCCCATCCCGTAGTATGTTGAACCCGGGACCTTCTGCATGGCAAGCAAGCGCGTTACCACTGGACCAACCGTGCTATTTTCTCTTTTTCCTCCTCCTTCTTTTCCTCTCTCTCTCTCTCTCCACATTTCTTTTACACTCTTGTCATTCCCTTTCTCTCTTTTTATCCGTTCCTCCCTCCTTCCGTTCTCCTCCTTCTCTCTCTCGCTCGCTCTCTCCCTCTCTCTCTCTCTCTCTCGCTCGCTCGCTCTCTCCCTCTATCTATCTTTCTCTGTCTTGTCGTAACTTTGAAATTTCGTCAAAGAGGATGACAATATCCTTTTCTCTGTTCAACTTCTACAGGAAACGGATGCTCTCTCTCTCTCAACTTTAAAGAAGATCAAGAAACTAAAAATGTCGTTTCATGTCATTTTTCACAAGGGAACATCAAAACTGTAGATATGTGAAGGAAAAAAAAATATACAGTTAAAACACAAGAACTTCTAATACCTACCTACCTAAGATGAGCTTAGGATTGAAAATCTCTCAACTTTCAAGAGCGCGGTAGCGCTCCGCCCCGCCAAGTCAAAAAAGTTTGACCGTATGTTTTAGTTGTGAGAATGTTCGCCAAAAGGTGATAAAAAAGTATGGACCAATCTTGCTTTTTTTACCAACTAGAGGTACCTAGGAACATGGGATTTGAACCCAGCACCTATACGATTTCTGCGTTGATCAAACACCTTTGAAAACGATTTTACAAGTAGCTACCTAGCTCTATGTTGCCAGATCTATTTTTTACTGTTAGAGAATAGTACGGTATAGGTGTGTTCAGCTGTGGATGAAATGTAGGTAAAATGTCCTTCGCGGTTACCTGATCAAGCTCTCCAATAGACGGACCGTGGTTCGAGCCGCATTCCTCATGTCCGCCTTCCTCTGTGCCTGATAATATCGAGTGAGTATTCTATTCGCCTCCAGGGTCATCTGAGGACGCAGGCCTTTGATCAGATAGAAGTAGGCCTGAAGTTTCTCAACGTCCCACAGGGAAGTGGCCTGGTTTGAAGATGGGCCGAGTCGCTTGCCGAACAGAATGTAATTGGACACCATTCTGGAAATAATCATGATAATAAACTATTGAGTGGAAGGTAACCACTAGGCGAGGTTAACGTCGGAATCGTTCTTTACCACCTAACCCTTAGAGCTCCATTATGTGGTCAAATTCTCAAATAAATGGGAATAAAATTTCATGCCTCGGCTGGGATCGAACCCACGCCCTCACAACTTTGGTGGATATCACAGAATTATTAGATGCCCTCCTTTGCAATCTTTAACCTGAACAGATAGGGTTCGTTCTCGGAACGGCTGGCTTTCTCCTATCCTGTGTTCCTTCTCGCTTTGCTTTCGGGGCGATAAGACCTTAGGCAGCTACAGCTCCCTCTAACAAACCTCTTTAAAAAAAGTTCATTGAGTGATGAAATTCCAACGCATCGGCCACAGAAGCATGCTTCTCAGTACTTTTCAGAGCCATTCTACTTCCTAGCTAAGTTAGGACTTCACAGAGGCATTGGCTACTTACTTATCCCATTGTTCACTCTTCGAGTCAAGAAGTACCAGCACCAAATCGAATCTGCTCAGTAGAGGACTAGCAATGGCTATGTTTACAGAGATGGGGATATTGGGATCATAGTGGCCCTTAGGGTTACACGCTGCTATGATGGAGCATCGGGTATTCAGCTTACACACCAGACCTGCCTGGGGGAATGAAATTTCTTTAGCCCACTCTGAGGCTTAACTGTAGAATAGAATATACCTTGTTTATCCTGCCCGAATAGGACTGAAAAGTCCCTTTACCCCAGCAGTCTAAACAAGGTCTCGTATATTTGTATTTTTTTCCGGAAAAGCATTTTTTCAAAGATGGTTTAAAAAAGATAACCAATCTAGCGGTTCATCTGTGTACAGTGCTAAAAGTAATTAAACCATGAAACAATGATGGATGTTATAACGCGATATCGTTTCTGCACAAAGAGAATGGAAAAAGTAGTAATCATAAGTTACGCCTCTCTTGAAATTGCCAAATTGTAGATTCGGGTCCAGGGCCGGATTACCCATAAGGCAGAATGGCAGACTGCCACGGGCCCCGCGCTTTTGGGGGCCCCGCGCTTTTGAGGACTTACACTAGATATTATGGCTTTTTTCTAAAAAAAAAAAAAAAATGAATTAGGTGCGTCAAAAATTAACTTGTGACAAAGCATGAGGCACATATCTACCTACTTTTTGAAAAATTTCGCCCGCGGCGCTGAAAATTTCAAGTTCGATCAGCCCAAACTGGGGGCCCCGCGCCTTTGAAACTGCCCCGGGCCCCGCGGGGGGCTCATCCGGCCCTGTTCGGGTCCCTCCGAGTGTCACTGTTTTGGAAGTATTTCTCTAAAAAAAAGGAGAAAATAGAAGAAATCTGCACCACCTCAAAGTTTCGAAGTAAAAGAAAACAATAAATACGGGTCTGGTAGCACATGTGTCCCGTCACAACCGTGGTGAAAGTAGAAGGAATCAGAGGGAAGGTGTCTGGGTGTGATAAAGCCATTCAAATCGTATCTTTAGTTGAGAGGAAGAATGGCCTTCTGAAAAATTGGAAGTCCTAAGACAACCTGTCTCGGTGGCGTAATGTGAAACAACCCTAGGTTAAGGTCCGTTCCCACTTGTCGTGAGTTTCACCCGATTTTTTTTTTTTTTTTTTTTTTTTTTTTTTTTTCCAAAATTTTTTGAGGCAATGAAAAAAAAAAAAATAAATAAGGCAATTAAAAATCAAATGTCCTGTAGGCAATGTAAATGTAATTTAAATGAGAGTGTTCACACGACACGATTTTTTTTCCGAACGACAAGTGGGAACAGGGGCTTTAGGTGACGTGATATCGACGGGGATAAAAATAAACCTCCGCATCGGCACTGAATTTTCCAACTCGTGAATATTTGACTAGATCAGACATGTGCTTAGCTAAAGGCCATGTCTTGAATAATGCAAAACTTCACAAGTTTTTAGTCTGAACATTGGAGACTCATCTTCGTATCGGATTTGCTACCTTTAATATAATTATCCCCATTGATTGTTATGGGAAGCAGTTGGAAGGAACGTGTTTATAGTCGATAGGACTTTTCAAAGGTTCTGGGCAGGTGAACTTTCAACTGTTTGGTTGGTGTTTTGCCAACTGAAGAAAACACGTCCATCGTGTCTTGTTATGAAGAAAACGTTGGGTGGCTACCTACTGTAGGCTGTAGGGTAAGGTCAATTTTGGATCCTCACCCACAAATAGTTAGAATGAAATTTTATTATTTTCATTTATTTTATTATTTTCATTTATTTATTTATTTTTTTAAAGATGAGTGTTCCACCGCCGTTTTTATTTCGTAGGAATGGAACAACTGCTACATTAGACGCTTGTGGCCTGTGTCGTAGCATGCCCATCCCGTAGTATGCCTCTCATCAGATGGGCGAGAAGAGACACAATACTTCCCATTTAGGTGCTGGCTCAACACGAGAACACCAGAAAGTAACCCGTTGAAATATTTGCAATCGAAAAACGAGTACAAACTTTTGTCGATGGTGGGATTCGAACCCGGGACCTTCTGCATGGCAAGCAAGCGCGCTACCACTGGACCAACCGTGCCCCCTAGTCGATTTTATTGATTTTCTTTTAATTTATTATTTATTATTTTAATTTATTTTATTGATTTTCAGAAACATACGTATAAGGTAGGTTCTAATCTACTAATTAAGGTTTATTTGTTTAACTTTTTTTTTAATCTACTCAAGTTTCATTTTTTTCTAAACTAAGGTAAATTTTGGTTCCCTATTTCAGGCCATTCTGTTCTACACACCGCGCTGGCTATGGAAACATTGGGAAGGAGGGAAAATCCACGCCCTGATGATGGACTTGGACGTGGGAATCTGCTCCGAAATTGAGAAAAGACAGAAGAAGAAGCTTCTCCTGGATTACCTATGGGAGAATCTGAGGTACCACAACTGGTGGGCGTACAGATACTACTTGTGTGAATTTCTTTCACTGATCAATGTTATAGGTAAGTTGACGTGTTTATCTCAAATGGAATATTGACTAATGAGTATTGATCGTTATTTATTTACCTACTATTTATTATTCATTTAAATTTACGGAGAGCCCTTTTTGTTACGTATCCATTAAGGGACTAAAAATTTTTGGAAACTTTACACGCATCATCTGTAGGTACATTACCGACCTACCTAGTGGTTAAAATACCTCAGTACCTACCTATACAATTTATAAGAAAGAACTCTTCTAAAGACACATCTAAAGTTCTTAATCTGTCTCCTCCTGTGATAATAAATAAGCTATAGGTATCTCTCGAAGATATTGAACTATTTTATTTATAAATTTCATTCCGAGGTAGGACTTTACTGGAAAAACTCCTTCAATTGAGTGAAATAAAAGGTCCTAAAATAGCATTCTATTAATCTATTTCGATATTCTACTCCTCAGGTCAAATGTTCCTCATGAATCGATTTTTCGACGGCGCCTTCTTCACGTTCGGTATTGACGTGATCACTTTCATGGAAAACGACCAGGAGGACCGAATCGACCCCATGATCTTCATTTTCCCTCGGATGACCAAATGTACGTTCTTCAAGTACGGAGTGTCCGGGGAGGTAGAACGGCATGATGCTGTGTGTATATTGCCTCTCAATGTAGTCAATGAGAAGATCTATGTGTTCCTGTGGTTCTGGTTCCTGGCGCTGGGACTCCTGACGCTGTTCAATGTAATTTATAGGTGAGTCGGTCCCTACTATCCCATCAAATATACGAGACCTTGTAACCGTAATTCGGTTAAACTGCTGGGGTAAACGAACTTTTCAAGGAATGGTTAAGGACATGGAAGGAGTCCAGATATTGTTTCTGGGCGTCCAATCCTTCAAACACTGTGAGATAGGTGCCCTTCCCATGGGAAAGGCACCTATCTCACGGACACGGAAGTAATCAAGTCCTATCCCAGTAGGATAAACAAGGTATAGTCTATTTGGGCAGGATATTCAAGGTATACCTACTAACTACAAACTACACCGATCTATTATATTCCACTGTCTGTTCCTGTCTCTCGTGGCGGAAGTTTGGCCAAAAAAGCAAATAAACCATTTACTTTATGACTTCAAAAATTTTCTGACAACTAATAATAAGCAATATCAATCAATCAGCAATCACTTTCCAATAAATTTCTCTCACTTTTTTTTGTTTCGCAGTGTATCAAGAATATGAGTCATGGTTATAATTTATACATTTTCTACGGGACAGCTCCACAGCACAATAAAATTAGTCGAGAATTCATTTTTTATGATCCAACATGTTTATATTGAGTTTCATGATGTTTTACAAATGGCTAATTGAGTCGTCAGATTTCAAATAGAAATTATTTAGGACACACGCGTAGAATGATGGGAATGAATGGATTTCTTTCAGTAGATATATTTTGAGACCTACCTGACGAAAGTTTTTCTTGGGAAAAGAAATTAAAACCCCCCAACATGAGAAACTTGGTAGGCGTTAGTACCTCGTTACTACTCTACTGAGACATCATTATCATATTATGCTGAATGAGACTTTTTCTGCCTGGAAAGGCTGTTGAAAGAAAAAAGAATTTCACATGGTACTAGTTTCAGGTCGCAGCTTCATTGGATGTTTATTATTCATCGGAAAATATTGGAAACATTTTTACTGTATAACACTTAGGATATTAACAGAAGTAGAATACGTACGTAGGTAGGTAGGTAGGTACTTACTATTCGGAGAAAATAAATTAGGTAGTGCTTAAAATAATCAATGTTATAGGTACTTCTACATTATTGTAAATTCTATATCTAGGTACCCACAAATGGGGAAAAAAGAGACCTTGGTTAAACTGTGGTAAAGGGATTTTACAATCCCATCCCAGCAAAATAAACAAGGTACCTCTATATCCTTTCTATTACGTATTTATCAGTACAATATTCTCTTCTATTAACTAAATCCCTACTCAACATTTTATATTTCAGGATAGTAATTATAATGAGTCCACGCATGCGGGTTTACTTGTTACGCATGCGGTTTCGTCTGATCAGGAGGGAAGCGGTCGAAACGCTCGTCAGAAGGTCCAAGATGGGCGACTGGTTTCTCTTCTACATGCTGGGAGAGAACATAGACTCGGTGATTTTTCGCGATGTAATGCACGATTTGGCGGCCCGACTTGCCTCCCATCCGAACAAATCTGGCCTGCAGATTGCATAACATTTGCTTTCCCCTCCCGACCGGGAAACCAGGTGGTAAGTTGACTTTAAGAAACCAGGTGATATGTGACGTTTAGGAAACCAGGTGGTAAGTTACGTTTAGGAAAAAAGGTGGTGAGTTACGTTTAGGAGATAAGGTGGCAAAGTATATTTAGGCCATATGATAAGTAATGTTCGTCAGAAGACCAAGTGGTAAGTACTTATTTGAAGGAAACCTGGAGATAAGTTACGTTCAATAAACCAAGTGGTCAGTAAACCAAGTTATATTCAGGAAATCAGGTGTAAGTTATTATCTAATATTCTTTCTAAACTAATGGAGAGTTAAGCTTAGCAAATCTTGACAATTCCTCGTGCTTCATAGCACATTGCATACTCATAATAGTTACCAGGCGTTTATACAAATTGTACCTATTTTCCCTGCAACCTGCAAGATGGTTTAATTGCTTCCCCTATTCCGTCCTGTGTTCCAGGGAAGCTCTTGCCATTTACACCGGGATTCTCCAGGGAGGTCTCCTTGATCTTCAGACTGCTGTGACATTTTTATATATACATTATATATATTCCACTGCCCGTTGTTAAGTTATATTGTTTTTTATACATCGACTTTTTCGTAGTCTCCCCTATTCCCAGAGACATATCTCACCCCATGTACCAGGGTTGAATGGTAGAGATTACCCCAGGCAATAATTTCGCCCTTTGTTAGTAATTTCTTGTATTGGTGTACATTAAATTATAACCGATAATGGTCTAAATAAATAAATACCTACCAAGGAGTTAGGGTCAAGGGGTGAGAATAGAAAATTTGGGAGGTAGAGTTACGAATGTGTTTGAGGTACTGCCTTTTTCCTGACTGGCCTTTGACGTACTTTATTTACTAAAAGTGGATTCAGTCCATATTTTTTTTAGCCCCTAAGAGACCTGATAACAGCCAGTCAAGACTATTATGATAAAACTGGATAGTTTATCATAATGTAAATAAATGTGTATCAATTATTTAATCCTTGTAAAAAAAATCTACAAATAATGTGGCTTGCTTTTCATTAAATGAAAAATGTCACGCCTTTTGTCTAAAAGTTTGCACTTATTGCGAACTAGGACCAATAATAGTTTATTATGAGTTGAATTAAGTTGTACCTTATTCTTCCATACTCTCCATGGTACTCTGCAAACTTCAAGAGAAACCATACTGCAGAGTACAATGGAGAGAATAGGGGAATGGGGCCCTGATGTTCATTATTTTCAGAAGTGCGCTTCCGGTCTCTAGATCAAAATTTCAGGACGAAATATAGATGTACCTTCGTCTTGAGATTTATTTACGAAACCTTGAGACTCTTGAGAGACGTATAAAATTACTTACCACTAGACCAAACAGCGTAATGCTTTGTACTTAATTTTTCGTGTAAATATATATCTTATGTAATATAGAAACTTGACTTTGAATCCAATAATCGAGCTCAAAATGATTTGTTTCTATCGAAAAGGTAGTGGATACAGGTACCTACATTTATACCATTTTGCATAAGACTTGATGTTTTCGAGTGGTATGCTTAGTAAATTTTAAATTGATGGAATTACTGTCCATAAAATTGAAGATCTCTTATTACCAAAACCTCGGGCCCACGAGACAAAACTGACTCCAAAACGACTTTTAGAAAAAGGGGGTTCCTTTTTTGTCAAAGTCCCTACAGTTAGCTTTCTTTTATTTGTGCCTCTGATCTTTTATTATTATTTTTTGTTTAGGTATTTCGTTTTCTTTTTAGATCATCCCTATTCTGTTCTTTGTTTCCAGATTATGGTAGCTTTCTGCTGAGCTATCCTGTAGTATTGTGCCTTTCTCTATTGTCCAAACTAATTTTGTGGTAAAGGGAAATGCCTCAGGAGATGAAATATGACAAAGACAAACTAGAGAGAAAGATATGCTTGGAGTAGGAATATGATTTCCGTCCAGCAATAAATTTTATCGAACGACAAAATCCTCTAGTCAGAATGTGCTTGTACAATAGAAAACCTATTCAAAATAAAATGTATTCAAATTCAAGAATTATGCTTGTGTTGTTTTATTCTTGCCACTTACTCAATTCCTTAAAAGGGGTACCTAACCATCTTTCTACCTATGAATAACTAAGGCCTACAAGGGATTTAAGACACTAAAAACGCTCAAATGAGAAGTCCAAATCACGTTATTATTCATCGATCTATCGTAAATATATTTTTTTTTCCAAATGTATTATAAGAAGTGACAAAAATAGAATTCATGAGACAGTTTATATTATCACAAATTAATATTTTCTATACATGAAGGTTCTGTACATTAAAAACAGCTAAGTTTATACAGTGTAAGTGTAATCTGATGTGTACGTCATTGAAAGTTGGTAAATCTCTCATACCAAACATGGTTTTAGGGATTTATTTGCCGTTAAAAAGATTTTTTGTACACTAGAAAAGATTTGCACATCTGTATCACAAAAAAAGGTGAGTAGGTATGTATATTTAGGTCTCAATTGAACGGTGATATTCGTAGAAGCTTAACCCATCCTTTAGGGCTGTTTGCCCCTACACTCAAGCCTCTGAGTGGACCATTTTGATATTTGATAGTATCACCGTTCAATTGAGGCTTCCATCCAATACTTATTAATTAATTAAAATTGAAAAATAATAATAATACATTTTTTAGTTTAAAAAAAGTTCATTTAAATTCTAACTTCCAACTATTTAGGTACCCTACAAGCCAAATGTCGGTACCTAGTATTTAATTGAAAGTCGGGATCTAAATTTGCTTCAAAAGTTTACATTTGTTGGGTTTTTTCTCGTATGTATTATTTGTTTTTGAGAAGCAGAGAGCCTCTTCCGAATTTAGTGGCAATACTGAGTCTCTACTGCATTGAATGATTTTATACAAAGCGATTAACTGAGGCTTCTGTAAACTATACTCGAGTAGGTAATATGTTGTTCGCGATGAAATTTTCAAAAATAATGAGGATCTCTTTTTTATCCATAATAAAGTCAAGGGGGAGAATATTGTAAATGATGAAAATTGTAAACTATTTCAAGGAAATTAATAATAAATGATAAAGGGGTCTTGGTATCACTACTATAAATAAAAATTATGATGAAATATGTTACATAATTAGATTTTAATCAAAATAAATATAAATGAAATACTGTGATGATAAGAAATGTCTCGATGACTCAACAAAGTTATCTAACATGGTCATTATTATATTTTTAATCCTTTTTATAAAACTTAAAACTAAAAAGAAAAAAAAAATCTTGCAAAATTCTAGTTGTTGAAAAAGTAAAATTTCCAAGAAAACAGGTGGTACTAATAGTTATAACGATAAAATAAATATTCACAATATGTCGAACTTTGAACAACAGTAAAAACAATAGAATAACATAGTTAGATAGGCTACTATTCAAAGGTAACGCGAGCATTCGTCTGAATTGAGACCTACATTATATATTTACTATACGGCTTACATTATTTAATTTAAGTATACTCTACAATCTACAATGAGGCCGATCAGAACAAATTTCGCTTGGAGAAATAATGCACGCGTATGGAGATAAAGAGACTCTCTCTAAAATAGATTGTTAAATACTACAGGGTGACTGGTTAAATTAGGATAGATATAAAACATTGTCAGAGTTGGTTGACGTTTCTTAAAAACTCACAGGCAAAAGTTCTAATAACGAAGCACCCCTCTTGTGGTCTCAAAGCCAAAGACTTATGTGGTCACAAATGTCCTTTTAAATCAGGATTCAATCGTGTCAAAAACAGGACAGAATCGAGACTAGAAGGCGCAATCCTAACTCTGTTTTCAGGAGATCCCATCTCTCACGTGCAAGTATAACTTCAAGCGATCTTCATTCTTCACGTTCACTTTCAGTTCTTCATTTTATTTTTCTTCTTCTGGTAAGTCGGCAGTGCCAGAGCGTTGAAGATGATTGCTTTCTTGGTCGCGTCAATTCTCTGATGCACGCGGAAGAAATGGCTTTCGATCCGATAGAAATTCGATTCGAGAGTCTTAGTGTCAATCCCCATGACGGGACGTTCTAGTTCACTCTTGTGCTGGAACGCTTTGTCTACCAGGGTGATGACGAATCGAACGTAAAGCTCGTGTTGTTCTTTGCTGATCGGACTGTTGGCGTTGTAGAGGCACTCGGCCGTCACGATAATACTGGCGATCACAGACATTCCAAACTGAAAATATAGGAAATAGTATTATACCTTACGTAGGATGGAAGAGAATGGCTAAGGCACTAATATTACCTTTATATTTGAAATATTTATTAATTAGGCCAGCCACTCACTAGGAAGAAGAAGACTCACTATCAGGTACACTTGATGAGGTCCGCCTGTCAGGTCTACCTGATAGTGTGTGTGTGCTCATCAGGTATCAATAGTGAGTGGCTGGCCTTATTTGTTGATTTTCTAAGAACCCCGGAAAGACTTATTCAACCCAAACGGATAACTTAGTTTTTTTTGAGATACCAGAAAGGGAACGAACCCGTGACCTAGCGCTTACAACGCAGGCTTACCTTATTTGTGAGAGCGAAATCTGCTTCCTCTCCAAGTAGAGCAGGTAGAATACAGCACAGCACTTCCCAGGAACCTCTGACCTGGAGCCAGGATCTCAACACAGGGAGATATGTGAGCAGAATTTCTTCAGTCTCATCTCGCGTTACTAGGAGACGAAAGTCTTGGAACAACATCAGCCAAAACCTGTCGTCTTGTCTTAGTCGAAGAAGTCGATAGCCTAACACCTGAGAATAGAACGACATTTTCATTATTTTCACACAGGGTACTGTATTTTGACTGCCGCCGTAGGACTGAAAAGTCCCTTTTTGGGAGCAGTACCAAACTATTCAGCAGAAAATTTGTTAGCTAGTGATGTTCCTAATACATATGTTCTAGATGTGCAAAAAGAAAAGGTTTTTCCGAAATCTAAACCGATCTCGAGTTACCAATTTTTCGTGGCGGAGCACAGGCAACCTGCAAGTACTTATATCTTATATTAATGTATTACGTATACTTCGCTTGCTAAAGAAACAGCAAAGTTCGAGTACGAAGGGCATCCACTCGTAAATTTTGTAGTCAAAACCAAATGTCAGCCCAAAGCAATCATCCTAGTTAGTTCTGAATGAGAGACAAGTCCATGAGATCCACTAAAGTTGTGAAAAAGCTCTGCTTTACCACAAAGAATTTGAGATAGTTCTGAATGAGAGGCTGACGAAAAACGCCGACCCCGTCTGTACACGGGAAAAGGTGCAGAAAATAAAGAAGAATATTGTGTATACTTACTTTCCCTTTCCGTATGGACATGTAGGCCAGGAAATGGTCTCTATCCTTAAGGAAGTACCCCATGAGGGTGGCAGGATCCGTAGGGTAATCATTGAGCTCGTTGCTGGACCTTACCTCTAGGGGAGGCGGTTGAGCAGGACGCCTCTGGACCTTCATTCCAGATTCATTCGACACTGAGGCTGAAGTCTGGGAATCTAACCGCTGCAGAGCCGCGTATAGCTGGGAAGAAATAAAAGCAAAGGGGGATTTATTAATTTTAATTTTATTTCTTCTTCTTATTATTATCATCATAATTATTTTCCCGGAGATTTGATGGAGGGAACTGTAACAACGGAAGTTTTTTCGTCTTGAAATCGAAGTGAGGACAGGATGAGGGGCATACTACGGGATGAGCATGTTACGACACAGACCACATGAGTCTAATGTAGCAGTTGTTTCATTGCTAGCAGTCGCATTCTTGCTGTATAAACAGGGTATCTTCTATTCTATTCTACTCAAATGACAATGAATTCTATCATACTTACGTATTCAAGTTCCAGAAGAATGTGCTTGAGCTTTTTCCTAGGTTTAGACTTGAGTTCTCCGCTAGGGGGCGACACTGTGCCATTGCTCACCAACTCTCTGTCTATTACTTTACGAGGTGCCTGCACACTGCCAACCTGTGGTAACACAACATTAATCAATCAATCAATCTCACAACATCAATCAGAGATAACAAAACATCAACATTAATCAATCAATCAATCAATCTCACAATATCAATCAGGGATAACACAACATCAATCAGGGTTGATTGGTAGAGATGGGCCTAGTCAATAATTTCGCCCTTTGTTTGTGATTTCTTGCATATGTGTACATACAATTACAACCAATAGATCTCTATAAAAGGGAAATATGATCTTTTTTTCTGAAGGCACAAAGATATCGTGCAAAAAACAGATTAAAAAGAACACTAATAAGAGAGGTGTAAAACCCCATCTAGTGGTTACTTTAAGTATAAGTAGTTCTTTATTTAGATTGTCAGCTTAGAACAAGTTGTTCCATTATACCAACAGTTTCAACAGTTTTACTTCCTACTCAAGAGTTCAGCATCACTATAATTACCTGAACTTTCCCTAGGGAGTTTTCAAACTGTAAAGGTACGTAGGTCATTTTAGGCGAGTCGCTCATGTTGTGCATTTGTCCATTGTATTTGTCACTGTTTGAATTTCGGTGCTGCAGACCATGTCTCTTCTGATATTCTGGAATAGAAAGATCAGATATAAGTTTCAATTGGCTCAGTAAACTGTAGAACCTGGGAGAAAAGGACCCTCCCAATACATTAAATTAAAATAGGGGTCTTTTCTGACGAAATTCCCGTGTGTGGAGTCCAGTATGTAGGACTATTGTACCCTAAAAGGCCCTTCCCAAAAACCCAATCATGTCAAAAATCAAATAAGCAATTTTGTCGAACATTTTTTTTTTTTTTTTCTTTTTCATTTTCATTACAATCAAGAGAAAAAAGGAAAAACTAAATCCCAAATCATTGAGTTAACACTTAGAGCTCACTTGTTTCATTCAATAAAAGTGAAATCATACCTGTAAAATAGAAGTCATAATCGGGATCATCTCCCTCCAGCTGCATCACTTGAATATTGGCCAACCATCTCCGTTCCCTCAGGTTCATCAATCCCGCATACGGGTCATAGTCCTCATCCTGTTCCCGAAGATAGGAATCTTGATCTCTCGGATAATGATCTTGTTCCCTAACATAGGCATCTCTGGGATCTTGTTCTCTGGGGTGGACATCGTGTTCCCTCGGTTGTAAAGGGCGAACCATTTCATCTTGTGGAAGATGAGGTAACAGAACAGGTGTTCCATACTGGTGAGGTGCACCCATAACATTGCCATGGTGATTCACTTTACCCGGGATATGTGCATTGTCTGAAGAAGAAACAATATTGTAATAACAGAATCTTTCACAAAGTGGAAAAATTGTATAGCTTTAACTTTAGTGCCATTCATCTGTTAATGTTTAAACAGTAAGGAACCCATGAACAAAGGAAACTGGGAGATAAAATAAGAAGGGGGAAAAACTTATGGTCAATGTAAATTTACATATTTTTGGATGATCCTTTCCTGCTTGATGTTTTACACACAAAGAATATTACTTACATAGATTCCTTATTTATTTTACAGATAACAAATTGAATTGAGGTTTCCCTCTAAGGGAAGAGCTCCAAGAATGCTTACGGCAAAGTATGTTCTATTTTACAAGAAGTAACAGACTGAACTTACTCCACGACTTGACATTCTGATGAACACTGAGGGAAGATAAGACTTGAGCAGGATCTACCCTTAGAATTCCTGGCACTGGGACTGGTATGGGTTCCGTTATATGATTGAACTGAGCTGGCATGTCTCTATTGGGAGGTAGAGGAGATTGCTGTAAAGTTGAACAAAAATTAATAAAATCTCACAAAAAATGAGTAGCTTTTAGTGCAATGGGCCAGCCTGGTTAGGAGCAATGGGCCAACCTAGTTAGAACTTGGAGGGTAGCATGTCTACCTTGTAAATGCTAGGTCACAGGTTCAATTGATTCCCATCTGGGGTGGATCTTACCCTATCTTCCTTCTCTCTTCACTTCCAGGATAAAAAGGCCTTAGCCCTCTTAGCAGTTAGTTCCCTCTGTTGTGACTTACCTGTAGTATGTGTCCATGAGGTGGGTTGAACAACAATGGTTCTCTATGATTCAACTGATGATTGAGAGGTGGTACTCTTTGTTGAGCATTAATATTCATCAACTCTCGTTCAATCTCTTCTAAAGATTTCAATTTGGGCCTCTCAGGTCTCTCCTGAAAAATTAGAAAACATGAAAAGAACAGATAATAAAAATTCTCAAGATATGAGGACTGTTTGAAATCTATAAAATTTAAAGAATGTGGCCTTGAAAGTGCTGTAAAAATTAATATTTTTGGTGATGGCTTCAGAAAGATGCAAAGTTGATGATCCACCAAAGTCAAATAAATGCTTTTTTCCCCCCCATCAGGGCCGGATTACCCATAAGGCAGAATGGCAGACTGCCACGGGCCCCGCGCTTTTGGGGGCCCCGCGCTTTGAGGACTTACACTAGATATTATGGGTTTTTTCTAAAAGAAAAAAAAAATCGCCTGTGGCGCTGAAAAATTTACTTTTGGTGAGACTGGATTTCTCAAGATTGTGGACCAAAATTTTCAAAAATTTCGCCTGCGGCGCTCTAATTTATTTTGCTCACTTTGGCGTTCAGCTAAAATTAGGATAAGAAAATATCTAGCAAAATTTTCAAAAATTTTGCCTGCGGCACTCTATTTTATTTTGCTCACTTTAGCGTTCAGCGAAAATTAGGATAAGAAAATATCTACGAATTAGGTACGTCAAAAATTAACTTGTGACAAAGCATGAGGCACATATCTACCTACTTTTTGAAAAATTTCGCCTGCGGCGCTGAAAATTTTAAGTTCGATCAGCCCAAACTGGGGGCCCCACGCCTTTGAAACTGCCCCGGGCCCCGCGGGGGGCTAATCCGACCCTGCCCCCCATAATGGATGCCAATTATTCAATACAAGCTGTAAAATGTTAATCTAACTCATGTAAAATACCTACCACATTAGTCACATTATTGACTGGTTCTTCAAAAGGAGCTGTACTGAATTTTTTGAAGCTTTCTTCAATGATGGCAAATTTCTCATGTTCTTGTTCCCAATCATCTGAAAAGTTGAGAACATACTTGATTAATCAATTTGTAAACTGGATTTTGTAACAGTACACTTAGTATAGTAGAAGCAAAATTTGGAAGTTATTGCACAAAGGTATCTCCTAAGCATGTGTCAAATGTTTTCATAGAAAAAAAAACAACTCAATTAACATTTAATTTTGTCAGTAATTACCAACTCCAGTATCTTCTACATTTCCAAAAGTTTCATCATTGAGGGCATCATACTCTGAATTTTCATCTATCTCCTCGCCACCGGCAAACTCAACTTCTAAACTATCCATATCTGAAATTCATAACAAGACAAAATAATGGGATGAGAATAAAATTATTAAAAATGTTTTGATAAAAAAAAGGAAAATGAGGGCTATTTAAGGTTCTAAGATGTTACAATATCAAAATACCAAGGCTCAGGTCTACTAGTTAATTTCAAAGATTCAGTTGACCTCTATACTTTCTAGAGCATTTCTCAGATATTTAAGAAGGATTTACCTATATTATGCCTATCTGTAGTTTAAACAAGTACTTATGTTTACATAGGTATTTGCTTATCTCATAGTGAGTGTTTGCCAAGCTTTAGTTATCAGGTTCCCAAATAATAAGTGCATACTTTGATAGCATAGCCTGCTAGTAGCCCCCAAGTTAGATAGTACCTACAGGTAGGTCAAGCTGATGTGTTCTTCGATTTTATGAAACCACGATATTCAAGTAAATTTTGAGATGGAAAATTTAGTTAAAAACACACATTATGAAGTGGACACAAGAGCTGAGGGAAGGTGTTTGGTGCAATGTTCTCTCCTCACTAACTTACCACTGTTGTAAAAGTCTGGTACAGCGATGGATAGAGACTCAAGCCATTTGCTTCGAAAATATGTTCTACTGGTGTTTAATGGTTAATTAAGACGAAAATCGCTAAAACTAGATCAAGGAAGCAGTTTTCCCTTGTGTGAGCTGAAAAGAAATCTTTCTCCAATTTTCTGAATTTTCTCTATTTTTGTTTTGCTCTAGAATATCACGGAGGTTAGGACGTGAAGGAGTGCCACAGAGACAAAAGGGAACACAGAGGTAATTACTTGTGTGCAGTCTCAGATATTCATGATTTATCTCTGCAAAATCATACTTTTCCATAAGAGCTCCACTTTTCCTTCATTATTCACTGAGTTTTTACATCTTTGGATCTTTGGACGACCTTGTCAAGAATGCGGAAGGATCTCTGATTTTAAATCGGAAGGTTGTTGACCTTTTTGGAAGTTAACCTAACTTCCCCCGATGGACGGATCCAAAAATTTTACCCGCGTATGGACCTAACCTTTTTGAAAGTTTTATGGGCAGATTTGCCTAAGGCAACACAATCTTAAGGGTAGTTTTCATGGACAAGTTGTAACATGCAGTCATAACGAGCTAGGTAAGTACAATAATTTTGTCATGATACAATTTTAATTCATTGGAGTTGATCCCAGTGGACATGAAATTAAACCTATATACTATCTGGACATACCTATAGAGAGGTAGTATTGTAGTATAATAGTAGATACCTAGGTACAATCAGTTGTTAAGTGAAAGCCTGAGGTGAAAGCAAAACAATGTTGTTTTTCAACCAAAAGTAGGTATAATGTATTTTTTCTTTTTTTATTTTATCACCTAATAACTCGTTAACAGGTACATTTAGAGCAAAATATCAGAGAAAAATAAAATAAAAGTATAAGCAATTGTATAATGTTTGGTGTTTCACGAGAACGAACCCAATAAAAACGGAAACATCAAATACCTATCTTACTAGCTGACCGAGTATAGGTAATAAAATTATAGAACCTGATGACATGGCTAGTTAAATAATGTCACATATTCAGAGCTAGCCAAAATTTTCAATCAATATCATTCTATTTTCTCTTGAGATTTTAGTTGGAAGTTTTTATCTCTTTATTTCGTCAGTTAATTTATTCCAGGAAACGGGATTACCGAGAACTGTTTCTTTTAAGTCAAATACAGATATTCAAGTTATAATTTTGTTCACGTTATGAACGGAGCACAAAAATTCAAGTTGCTAATGCAGTAATGCCTGATTTCACAGCTTTGATGTCCAGGCCACACTTTGGATTAAACTTAAAACCATTGGATCAAGTCGAATCTGAAAGTGTTACCTCAGACATAAATATTCAAATACAGACTCTAGTACCTTAGTGATAGAGTGGCGGAAACAAAAGGCAGAAGAATAATGAGATACGAGATTGTCCATATAAATAAATATCTCTCAAAAATGGTCAAAAGTGCCTGTGAAATCGGGACTGAGTACAAACGTACTAAAAATTTATTAGAATAATATAATTACAAGTAGAGGTTGGTACGTATGCAAATTGTTCCACGTTCAAGTAATTTTATAATATGACACAAGTATTTACTTGACATACCTACTTAACCCTTCAAGTCCTGGCGTTACATATAATATGTAACACCGAACACGTGTCAGTAGATTTCGCCTCCACAGATGGCTAGACACTAGGTATACGTGTTGAAACTGATAAAATAGATTGTCAAGAAGATGCTCTTTTGTTCTGATTTAGTTTAGCAAAAATATTTAGAGAAGTATGTTTGTGCTTTTATATTAAAAAAAGAAAAAAAAAATCGAGGGAAAAATAGTTTTCGGTCTTCCTGGGTTAAGTAATAATAACCTTGTGCATAATACCTATGTATGTACGGATACAAGTACAAACAGATATAACTAGATAGGGGATTTTCTTATTAGACTTATAATTTATAAGCCATGGTAATAAAGTAATAATCTAAAAATAATAGTTCTATCCAATAGTACCTACGTACTTACAGAGGAAGATAATGTGCGAAAAATAAAATCGAAATAGGCAGTTCTCTAAACTAGACTTTGCTTTTATACCGTCATTGCATTCTTTGAACTCATCTTAGCATTCTTAGAGCCTTGTGTGGTTCTAGAGGGGAGGAAATGTCTATCTAAATAAATATACATATTTAAACGTATCTTGCCACAACCCACGTATACCTGAGTGAAGTACCTTAGCGTAATAAGATCACATTATAGTGCGTGGAAATAAAGAATAAAACGAGGACTCAAAGGTAATAAAATTGAAATTGAAATAAGCTTGTTAAAAAGGACAAAATGTACCCACGAAACGTCAAAGGAGGCATCAGAAGAAACAAGTCTACAAGTAAAGGCAGGGTAATAGCGATACATACGACTATTACATAACTGTAGGGTTATGTAATTTGTACATAACTATAGATTTCAATCAAGCTCAGTTCTTAACCAAAGCTGATTTGGATTTTTTTAGAGACTTTGTTTAAGCTTTTTTTAAGGTTGTTCCTCCTTTGTTACCCTAAGGAAAATACATAGAGAACTTAAAACAAAGGCACGCGATTTTAACTCTAGGTATCCTCAGCTGTGGTCTGAAATCCAATTTCGTGAGGTTAACTGTACAACGTGGTACTATTTCAGAAGCTAAAAATTAATAAAATCTGTTGTTCCAAGAACTTCGACCTAATCGAATAGCAGGTAACCCTTCATAAGGGAAATATTTACATTAAAGCTTCATAAGCTTGGTAATGAGGCATCTACTGAGTTAATTTACAATACATGCCCCAGGAACTTACTTTCTTGCAATTACACAGTGTAATTGTGAAATGAAATAAATAAAGATGAACCTATACAATAAATAATATAATTAAAAAAAAAAAAAAAAAAAAAAAAAAAAAGAGCTATTCATTCAAATAATTTAGAAGTTAACGAGCTTGAGAATCATAGAACATTTGGCCAATAAATTGGTTGGCATTTATATGTTATTAATTTCATGAAACTAATAAAAAATAAACGTCATTTTCACCTAAAAATAAACAACAAAATTCAGAGGCTTAAATACAACAATGGTAACAAAGGTCTATCAGCACTGGGGTTCAATGGCTTATGACCGGAGCTACACTATGAAATTAAAAATTCCTTTGGATTAACTTTAATTTCAGAGCATGGTCCCGGGCATTAATATTAAAATAATAAATAGGTACCTACTTTAAACTACCTAAAATAAAAAAGTTCACTATGAAAGCTAGTAAAAGAAATCAATTTATGAATTCTACTATTATATTCTTTTAAATATTTACTTAGCTATCTTGGGCCCGACTCAAATGACAAGAACCAAGTTGAGTGACAAGCGTTCATAGTTCATAAAAAAGTGGGGCCTTCATAAAATAAAAAGAAAAATTGACATTATTACTGATGTAAATAAATGAGGCCTTTTTAAACTGATGGCATACTAGGCCATACTGGTATTTTTCGGTGTGGCCAATATTTTAAGGTTTGAATTTTATGACATTGTATCATCGAAGCACGGGGAATTTCCCAAAATTTAATGATAATTTCCCTTGACCAAACATCAGCTTTGTAAATGCTTTGAATGAAATCTCTTTGAGATTTTTTTTTTTTTTTTTTTTTTTTTGGTTTTGAAGGGGGGAATTAAAACTCCTAGGGTTTTTTTCAAATCTCTTTGAGATTGAATACGGTGCTAATCGTGTTTAATAATGCAAGGTCTTTCTGATTCCATGTAAATAATTAAATTGTGTCATGGTATATTCTTAACATTTATTAAATGTCATTTAAGCTAATAGCACTTTGTGCAAGGCAAAATTTAAAGTCAACTAATCCCAATGTCCAAATGTCAACCAATGTCCAATATCTGATACATCTGGCATACGTCAGAGCATGCAGACATTTGAACGTGAATAAAACCTACATAAATGTAAATTTGAAAGATCTTTGGTACAAGAAGTTGAGATTCATGGCGCGCTATTCAAGTGGCTAGTAGACTAAAACTTTGAGCAGCTGGCTAGTAAAGAGAAGATGCAAGCCACGGCATGTACTTGGGAAGACAAGGAGATACCGGACGGAGGGTCAATCAAATGCCAAGTCCTTAAGTTCCATGTAACCACTGCATAATTTGGGACATAGCTGCCTTCGATCCGAGCCGTAAGCTTGATGCCTTCTCTTGTAAATAACAACACTGTAGAAAAGAATCAGACAAATAAACGTTAGAATAGCAAGTGAAGTCTACATTTATTAGAAGGTAATCGGGACACAGTTGAAAAATTGGTAATGCTCTTGTTTGCCACACAGAAGATTTCGCGTTCAATTCCCACCGCCAACTAAAAAAATTAGTCTTACATCGATCGCAATTATTTCAAGAGGTAACGTTCTTGTGTCTCGTTTTTACCTAGCTCCTAAATGGGAAGTATTGTATCTCTTCTCGCCCATCAGAGGGACATACTACAACACAGACTAAGGGTGTTTATTTACTGCTACCTACAAAATTGAACTTGATTATTGACTAAAATACATTGGGATGTCTATCATGCTAGCTTATTTTAAACATTTTCATTTTTAACCCAACAACTTACCAACAATTTTTACACGTACACAAAATCCCTCAAATAAGAAGAATCAATACATACCTTGTAATAGATTACAAACAAAGGGCTCCAAATATACAAAATAAAACACACGGAAAAATCTTATAGAATCCAAATTAAATGCCAATCAAAAAATGTACAAAGCATGCAGAAAACAACACTATAACTACGAGAATGTGTACGCAAAATATAAAGACATTGAGGGGGAAAACACGGGTAACATCACAGGAGTTAACGGTAAAACTTTTGGATGGTGTAGGTCTATCAGCTTACTCAGGAAAAAATTAGGTGTCTAAATATCTATGTGATTGAAAACTTCTTGATAGAACCGCTTACAAGTAGTATAAACTACAAGATTCGTTGATAAAATGGTTCATATTATCACGCAATATTTAGACAAAAAAAATACCATAAAAAGAAGTAACTTCATTTAACAAACCAACAATGAAAATAAATAAATACAAATAACACAAAAACAAAGCTCAAACACTTTTACTGTAATAGTAATTTTACAAAATATTTATTTATAGGAAATGATCAAAAAATATATCTGTATATGTAAAAAAAAAAAAAAAAAAAAAAAAAAAAAAAAAAATATTTTTTTTCTCTCAAAAAAAATATCGTTATATAAAAAAAAAAAAAAAAAAAAACAAAAAAATAATATAATTTCTATTCGTTGATCACATGTAAAGTAATGTAAAGATTTATAGACAAAACATGAAGGTGAGATGTTACTCATTCATCTGAATGAAAAAGAAAAGAAAAACAAAGTTTCTTTCCATGTTTCCTCTCAGATTAACAAGCAAACAATAATCTAAAACAATACAATACATCCTATAGCTCCCCTATGAGGGGCAATAGTGACTTGGACACAGAATACGAAGAGTATTATCCACAGTCTCTAATATCACACTCAGCTCATATCTAACAAACTCTGGTTTAATTTAATTTCTTTAATAATACATATGTAATGATAATCAAGTTAGTTGAGTTATTATTCACAACTACATTTTCTTCTGCACTGAACATTCTCATCACCTTCTGATCTCCTAGGCTTGTCCAAAGCTTTCGGCGAACGGTGTGACAAATGAAAATATGCAGGCAAGAAAATGAGACCGAAATCAGGGGAATAATCAAGGACGTAATCTAGAAAAAAATATTAAGTAGGAAATCTTGCCAAGTATTTCTCAGAATATCTACTGAAAACATGGCGATAATGATAACATAATACTTCGATGAAATTCATATGAATCGGTTCTGATATATCCAAATGGATTTCATAAATTATTAGATATTCATTTTTATAATAAGCTATCGTGGATTGATTTTATGAGTAGGTATATCCTAGAGTGACTGTCTTGAATATGTCTTCTCCTCTGACTTCATAAAAACCATGGGATTATTCATTTTGAAAACTATCCGAATTCAAATTTTAAAAGGATCAAAAATAACATGAAAGCATATACAGTTAATTTTGTGGCTTTAAAAATACGTTGAATGGATGTACCAAACTGATATGAACGTCGCTGGGAGAAGGGGAGGATCTGGTGACTGGTGACTATAGCTATTGCTGTGAACTAAACACCAAAAGCAACTTACACCATAGGTATGCAAATTTGACTTCGATTTCAATAATTACTTTGAATAAATTAACAATAAATAAAAAATCAAGCAAAAAATAGAGCCACACTTCTAAATTAATTTAAAATTAAACACAATAAAAAAGGTAAGCAAGGTAAAAAATATTTTCAATAATGTTGAACTTAAAGTAATGTTGAACCAATCAATAATGTTTGATTGACTTGAGGTAACTGGCTCTGTCACGCGATCTCAATTAAATCAAAATAGTTTTTCTGATATTTGACCGATTTTTGTGTAACTAATTTTGATCAAAAGCTCTAATTTCTATGAGTTTTATAAAAATACACTCAAAATTTTAATTCCCGTTTTTAATATTTTAAATTAAATTAAAAATAATTAGTTGTTCGAAGTGCGATAAGTATAGACAAACCCGTAGAATAGCTTACAGGGTGCAGTGAATTCTCAATAGCTATTGTATGAAGTGCATGTACCTATTGTGTGTTTTTTTTTTTTTTATTAAGTGTTTATTTCCTGAAGTGTGTTTCATTGAGACAATCAGTATAAATATTACATAACGTAAAATGAAATATATCCATAAAGGAAAAACGTACATTTTCAATAACCCTTTAAAGAAAGGAAACTTGTATTTCAAATGCTTAAATCAGAAATGTAATGCAGCAATAACATTAAAAAAGTTTCCAATAAACAAGAAAGAGTTCGGATATAGTGTCATTTGTGAAAATGGAATGCATATTGCATCATGTAATAGACTTAGTTTAAGTAATACTAATAGTGACAACAGTAAAACTAATAATAGTGACCAAAGTAATAATAGCAGTAAAACAAACTCCAAGATCAATAAAATTAGTTCAAATACTGACATAAACAAAGTTTCAATAGCCAATACCAGGGCAGTAATAACAAACACAGTAACTCCAAATAATAAACCAACAACAAGTAACAATATTTCTAACAAAACTACTGTAGAAGTAATAGAATCAACCGATATAAACAAACAGAATAAAACTACTTATGATGACAATAACCTATTGCCCTATAATCAATCTATTTTATCTATGGGAACACCTGCTTGTAACGATAACCAGGGCAGTAATAACAAACACAGTAACTCCAAATAATAAACCGATAACAAGTAACAATATTTCTAACAAAACTACTGTAGAAGTAATAGAATCAGCCGATATAACCAAACAGAATAAAACTACTTATGATGACAATAACCTATTGCCCTATAATCAATCTATTTTATCTATGGGAACACCTGCTTGTAACGATTTAACTCAGGATAATTCTACTTTCAATGGAATTACTCCTCATAGACCTGTGATAACAATAGAAGAGCTCAGAAATCAAATTCATTGTCTTGCACAAGAGATAATTAATAAACAAATTCTAATCGATGAATTAACTGAAAAATCTAGGAAAGATGATCAGGAACTTGCAAACAAACAAAACCAAATTGACAGACTAATGGAAAAATCAAAAGGTGATGAAAAAGACATGAAAGATATGATTGAGACTATCAGGCTACTAGAAAAAACCAGTGAATGTGCTAATCAATCTCAGTGTTCTAACAAACCATCCAAACATACAAGAAGAAGAATGAATAGGAAGAAAAGAAAAACAGTTGAATCCCAGACTCAAAATCAAACAGTTAATGATATCAACAATGTCAATACTGCGGCTCCAGAGACACGAAGGAATTGTGTTGTAATTGGTGACAGTCAAACTCGTAACCTGAGGAATATTCTCGACAAACACTCTGACGAATACAACTTCAAATCCTATGTGTCACTGGTGGCAATTTCACCAAAGTTTTGAATGATGGATTCAAGTGTTGGAAAGCTGAACTGGAAAACAAGGATGAAAACAAAACCCACAAGAATTGATGGAACACAAAACAACAAAATGTATTTATTTAAAAGGGCTCTTCATAATAATTATCTATCCGTATAGATACTATGGAAGCACACCTTTTAAACTCTAGCATACCAATAAGAAAAAGCTATAAAAAATAAATATTTTAAAAAATAATCACAAAGACAAAGTAAATTAAATAAAAAACAGACACGTCTCAAAATAAATTAAATAAAATAAAAATCCGCATTCAATGCTAAAGGTATCATTTAAAAACGACAAATCAAGGACAGATCTTTTTAAATATAAAAAAAATGTAGATTCAATACAATACGATATAAACACCAAATTAAATTAACGAATCAATTTCATATTGATTGATATGAAATGAAACTTTGATCTCGTATTTGTTCGTATTATAAAAGCATATCTAAGCTACAATACTATTCATCTTTATTAGTAATAAACTACAAAGTCTCAGTGAAAATGCTTGATGTGATTGAGTGAAAATTGACTCCAATTTCACCTAAATAAAATGGAAGTGTAAACCCAATTCATTCCGATTTGCATGGCTACTGAGAACGATTTACAAACGTTAAGAATAAGCCAACATGTCTGCACTTCTCAATAATTGTCAGGTGATAACGATTCAATTCTACTTTGCAAGCTACAACTATTACATCAAACATTACTGCTGAGGTTATTATGCTTAGACAGCATGGCAAAAGATCTATGTACAAAATTTTGGTAAAGTTCACAGCTTAATGATAATTATCTAGAAGGAACTAAACAAAAAATATATTTCTCATTATCCTAAAAAACAAACTCTTATCTGTCCCTGTATATTATATTTCAAACATAACCTAATGGTATTTACGTGTACATAAAAGCCACCTACTTATACACTGATTGAAATTAATATTCATAGCTTATGTTTATAGCAACAGGACATGCGGGTTCGACTCGTGTCCAGGTCTAAATTTTGATACCCCGAGAGGAGTTCAGCCTCGTAAGGACGATTGAGGAGCTACCTGTATATTTTTAGCAGTGGTGGGATTTCAACTTACTGGTAGAGGCACTATAGCCCGGTCTCTATTTAAAGATAAAAAAAAAACATAGAGAAATATATGAGTAGGTGGCCATTTATGTGGTGAATATCACTTCATTTTCACATGAGTTACTCTGCTATAGTGCACACAAAATAAATAGCTTTGAGTGGTGATTTGCATAGCAAAGAAAGAAAAAGAAACAAAGGAAAAAGTCAATCCAAATCACATCAGATCAGATTAGGGCATTTAAAGAATTCTGCAACAGACAAAACAGAACAAGGGTTGTGATTAATAAACTGAAATGTACCTACTCAGGAAGGACAAAATTAAATTTCCATGGACACAATAAATTTCTTCACAATTTAACAAATGAACAAGATAAGATTTAAAGTCCTAATCCTAATATTACAAATCACAAAAGGAATTCTTGTTTGTAAAAGTGTCACGAATTCAAACACATTTCCTCATAAACACATTTTGACGAGATGAACAATGATAGACGCTGACAGAAGATAGTAGACAGGTTTCACACCAGGGGCCTAGGTACACAGAAAATTATTCTACAGATAATAATGTTACTTAAACATAGACAACAAGAAAAGAAAGATATTACAGATGTTAACAGATACTAAACACAAGTGGTCGTAAACGTACTCCAATATCTCCTATAACATAAGAAAAGTATATTGAACTTCAACATGTTGGATGAAGCTTTACGAATATATTTGGTTTGTTTGGTGTACGTATATGATCTACAATCTACATAATTATATGATGATGTAGCCAATGTAGCGCCTAGAAATGACACTGTACTGATTCTACTTACATTGAAGATTTAATACCTCATATTTTGTACTTGATTTTCATTGAATATTATTAGTGTTTTCAAGATTACACAGATTTATAGAAACACTTTTATTCTCCTTGTGTTTAAACCAGGACATTTCTCCTAAATTACGTACATATTATGCCCCCGCTCACATTAATTGAACCAATTTTTTGTAACAATATCGAGATTTTTTATTCTATTTAATTATTGTTTTACACATTCACATGTAAATTTTGTGCATCAGGTTGACTCGAACTCGAGACCTCTAGATTACAAGATCATTATTTGAGAACACAATTTGTCCAATATATCTCTTCAAAGATAACAATGGCACGGCTCTCCTGTGTTTTTCATTTCTCAGAGACTTACGTGAGGTTTCCAGTCAGGCTTTGGTGTTACTCCTCAGAACTCTTTCTGTACGTCACAGATGAAGCCTGTACAATAGATTTGATTGGTATGCAACCAGATTATTTAGGGAACTTTCTCCGAGAGCTGGAAAATTAATGCCATGCCGCCCCATACTTTAAAATTGTTTAGGTAAAAAAGCAAGTTGCAGACCGCAGTGATGTTTTTTCCAAATTATGTGAATGCAAAAAATAGCCATGTGAATGAACCTCTGCGTCAAATTTCCCCAATTTGAATGTTAGTAGAAAAACTATAGGTACCAAAAGAGTTAATAATGTAGTTTATCAAGTATTCTTATGAAAATATTAAGTATTGTGGCTGTGTGAGGTTTATAAAGCGACCAGTCAGTCATCCAAGATCCTTAGCTTAAATTTGTACCTATTTAAAAGTGACAGTGGAATGTGGAAGTAAGTAGATAGTGCTTTGTTTAGACTTTAAAGCATTCGGAAGGTTTAGATAGACCGGGAAGATAAAATTTTGGTGATGTTTTATCAATCAAAAGCTCACATGAGAATATAAGCTTATTTTCAAATGAACATTTCTAGGCACTGTCGAAAAATAGAGCCGAAGAGCTCTGTTAATAGGAATGCATCATGAAGAAAGGTGCAATTGAGCAGTCAATTTGACAATATGATAGAAAATGTAATGTCAAGTTTTCATATGAGAAGTTGATATTCATATAAAACTCCAGGGCCCTGTTCCACGAAACTACTTTGTACTTTACAATTTTCATATACCCAGAACATTCTAAAAAGAGGCCACGCCACGTGACTTATTTTTAGCCAATGTGAATTACGAAAATTGTCAAATACAAAGTTTATACCATAAATTTATCAAAATAGTAATCAACAGATAAGCAAATCTTGCAGTAGCTGTGAATAAGGTCCTTCCACGCTATGTTGAATCTTAGCCCGGGCCGCGGGCAGTACCTACTGTTTGAGAGGCAGTACCTACTGTTTAAGATACAGTTAATAAATTTTGTTGTTCAGCGTTTCGTAATATAGCGTGGATGGAACTTACTTAAAGGCCTTTGCTTTTACATGATTCATTGATTCACCCAATGTTAAAGTTCTACTTATGATTGTCTTCCATAACCTTTTTCACAAGCCAAGAAACAACCAGCCCGAACCATCTAACTACGAACATGTGGGTAACATGAATATTTAGCTGTTAGAGGATTCAACTGAGCTCACACTATTATTTTAAAGAAGAATTAAGTTTACATAAAGGAACAAGGATGCAAAAGGAAAAGAGGAAACGACGGACAATATTAGTTTCAATGGTTTATATATATATATATAATTATTATTTTTTTTTTCTTTAGGATTTTAGAAATGAGTGAAATAGTTTTGCCTTCAAGAATACGTTTGAGTTGAATCCTCCAACTTACTTTACTTGTATTGCTAGTTTCGTGTTACTCAGTCTGTCAGAAGATATGAAATTTACTTAAATGAACATGCCAATTTCATTAACTAACTAGCCTAACTGTCAGAAGACATGAAATCTACTTAAATCCATAAGTGTAATAAAAACTGAGGTTTGAGGTTTTACACTAGCGCAGCGACACGAAACTATCAATTCAGGTTCCCCAAAATCAGCCCAGTATCTTTACTGTAACATTAAATTCCTTCGACCTGGAGCAAATTCCACAAAGCAATCTCATGAATATCCTAATCGAAAGATTTTCATTCATGAAGATTTTTGGTAGGCTTGATATATAATAGTACCGTCTTTATGTATAATATAAGTAACTAGAGGTAAATAAAGTTACAATCCAAATAAGGAATGAGAAAATGGAAGGAACTTTTCTAGGACAGCTTTACGTAACTTTGTGGAATTCGAAAAAAGTTGCCAAAAAAACTGTAAATGGTACCTGGCCTCCAAGAAAGTGCAAGTTACAATACACAAACAGAATGCATTTTGGATGTTCTATAGGTGAAAATATAATTTCGGCCAGTAAAGGTCTTCCTTTCGAACAATTTTTGTACGTTACAAGGTAAAACGACATGTATTTTTCAAGATTTTGTTACATTTCCGGGAAAGTTAATTTCCCGGGCCCGGGACTAGATATGAGGATTTACCAGAAAGTTGTAACTTGCACTTTGGAGCCCTGGTGAATGATTTTCAACATGCACATTCCAAATATTTCATGCTCTCTCATCCTTAATACTAACAATGTTATAGGAATTCTGACATGTGTTGAACAAGACAAGGGCAATTTTGAATGTGAACCAATAGAATTTTGACTGGAAATAATGTACTTGATTGATCAAGCAAAATGAAGCTATTTCATAGTGATAAAATGTAACGATTAGGCAGATTGTCTATTTATCTTTTTGTACCACGAATACTTTTGAACGTGAGATCGATTTGAGTGAAATTTGATATGGACTGTTCTTAGCAAGTGAAATAAAACAATTAACTACCAGATAACTTCCTTATATTACAGCAAAAAATATGGAAGCATTGATCCAAGAAAAACTCAAAGAGATTTCAATGTATTGATTTCTCTGGAAAGGCGTTTGTCGCCTATTTTACACAACATCTTTCTGTTTATTCACTCTTGATACTGACCTTCAACTTCTGGCTCAAATGTATTGTTCAACTTTGTCAGTAGAGGTGTAGCTTAAGATGAAAAATAAGGCGGTCAGTGCTGAGGGCATGTTTGACCGTCAAACCCTTAATCTTCTTCTCCTTCCTATTTAAAAAATAGGGTCGGCGTAAACCCTTAATACTTTAAATAATTCTGAGCCGCAGATATATGCTTGAACCATAACCAAGTTTGTCCATTTTCCGAACAAGTGGACAGATCATTTATTTATACCGCTCGAATAGGACTAAAAAGTCCGTTTATCCCAGCAATGGGCTCTTGTTATTACTGTGAGTAAATTCTCAAAGCTCATTTTCCTATATTGGAGGAACCTTCCATACCTCGGCTGAGATTGAACCTACGCCCTCCTGTTTACCGGGCGAACGTCATAACCACTACTGAGACAATCTAGGACATACTGTATTGTTGACTATATTTTTATCTCACAAGACAAAGCCTATTTTCCTTGTAGTGTCACAACCGATTATCCATAAGAATCCTGGACGGAAAGAGCAGTCTAGGATTGTTACGAAGTTACAGTACCGAGATGGTATTTTCATATCTCCCTCAAAAAAATCTAGTTTCATATCTCCCTCAAAATAGTCCTCAAAGAGTTATCCCTGATTACGGAACGACTCTATTCGAATACAGATAACTCTATCCGTGCTTACGGATAACTCAGGTATGATTCCACAAGAAAAATACGCGTACACACAAGCTACACCTCTACACGACAGAATTTCATGCCAGAGCGGGGTGTTGACATCCCCCTCCCTCTTTTTTTTAAGGGAGAAGGGAGCGTTTTAGCGGCAGCGGGGGGCAGGCAACTTAATACTAACCTCACCCAATTATTCCCGCAGCTAAAGTGACAGTTATCGCTAAAAGCCCCGTAAATATTTGTGCAGGGGTGGAGAACGAGTGGGTCGCAGCTCCTCTTGCTCCTACCTGGGGAGCCGGTAAGTCGACGAATTTGTCCTCCAGACTGAGTCGGTCCGAAAACTTGTCCAGGAGTTCCATGATGACGCCGTTCGTCCAGCCGAAGCCCAGTTGAATCTCGTACTCACCCCCTCCCCCGTGTCCTCCTGGTACTGTGGCGTCGTACTGCAAAACGAATTGCCCCCGTCAGGTTAGTGTTGGTTTAAATTTAAGTACATGAATGTTGTATATGAGTTAACATACAATAATGTTCTTTTAATAGCGCCGCAGGCCTTTCTTTTAATTTTGCCTGCGGCCTTTCTTTGTCTCATCAGTCTTGTGGTTTTTATTTATGAAAAAATCCCAAATCTCGCGGTACACAGCTTGAGAAGCACTGCTATAAAGGGCGAGAAAGTGAGTTTAAAGTTTATACTCACTTTGTGGCCCCCGGCCTTAGCGGAGAGAGGGTTTATCTTACCTTTTCATACATGGCATGCGTTTCATTGAACGCCTTGAAGTTGGCCCGCACCCACCGCTCCGTCATTTCATACGCTAGGTCCTGTGCCCACTTATCATTTGTACTATGCAGGCCCATGATCATAATGTACTGCAGGGGAGGCCAGGCGTTAGGGTAGTCCCACTGCTCACCGCTGTGCTCTAGGGTGGTCGGGATGCCCCCTAGGTTGACCATGATTTGGGTCTTCTCGAGGTATTTCATCACCTGGGAAAATGAAAACGGAAATATTACAACTTTGAAAATAATAATAATAATAATAAATAATGAATTCTCGAAATCGAACACCCCCAAATTTGTACTCCTTTTTCGATTGTAAATACTTCCACGGGTTACTTTCTGATATTCTCGTGTTGACAAAGCACCTACATGGGAAGTATTGTGTCTCTTCTCGACCATCTGATGAGGGACACACTACGGGATGGGCATGCTACGACACAGACCACAGGCGTCTAATGTAGCATTTGTTACAGTGCTACGAAATAAAAACGGCAGATTATGTTCGCGGATTTGCCGATTATGTTCGCGGATTTCGCGATTATGTTCGCGGATTTCGCGATTATGTTCGCGGAAAAAAAAAAAAAAAAAAACTCTTTAGTACTATGTGATCCGTATTTAATAATATGGTTCCTCTTTCTTACCTTGGAGATGTAATGTTCTGTATCAGACTGGTTGTAGCAGCCTGTCCACAGCGGAGATAGGTTACTGGGGTAGAAGTAATCTCGCTTGATCTCATTGCTGATGTCGTAGTCCAGCCACACCCCCACCTCGTCATGCCATAGCACCTTGGTCACAGCCTCCAACCATTCCTTGGCTACATTGCTGCAAAAGATAACAGTGTGCAGAATTAATAAATGAAACCAATATTTCAGGAAAAGAAAAGGAAACCTTAGTGAATTTCAGGAAAATAGCAAACTCCTTGGCCGAATAAGTATCACCTACTTTAAAACCAATATTTCAGGAAAAGAAAAGGAAACCTTAGTGAATTTCAGGAAAATAGCAAACTCCTTGGCCGAATAAGTATCACGCTACTTTTGCCACAGTAGCTTTATTGTCTTTTTTTTTGTACTTGGATTTCAGGGTGCACTTGTGATTACATATTTCGGCTGCTCTTCAAACCTGCACCCTCTTGCTAACTCAAATACAATACTCCAGGTAAGATCACTTAAAGTTACATCAGCCTCACAAATATTGTTTCGTTGATTTTATAATCTTCCTCTTGAATAAGGAGGAAGAAGGGTGAAAAAGAGTGACTGTTGAGATTTATATTAGGAAATGATAGAGATACTGACAGACAGATAAGAAGTACAGGGCGAAGTAAAAGAAGATGATAGATAATCAACTCGTCATTTACCTGTAGTGCAATGATTTGTTTCCTTGACCTAACGTATTATACTACTTTTGCCACAGTAGCTTTATTGTCTTTTTTTGTACTTGGATTTCAGGGTGCACTTGTGATTACATATTTCGGCTGCTCTTCAAACCTGCACCCTCTTGGTAACTCAAATACAATACTCCAGGTAAGATCACTTAAAGTTACATCAGCCTCACTAATATTGTTTCGTTGATTTTATAATCTTCCTCTTGAATAAGGAGGAAGAAGGGTGGAAAAGAGTGACTGTTGAGATTTATATTAGGAAATGATAGAGATACTGACAGATAGATAAGAAGTAACAAGACAGGGCGAAGTAAAAGAAGATGATAGATAATCAACTCGTCATTTACCTGTAGTGCAATGATTTGTTTCCTTGACCTAACGTATTATAGAACTGTGATAGCAAGTCTGCATTCCAATAGATGATTGCGTTCAAGTCTACAGGTACTATCGATCTCGCCTTCAAATTCGTTAGGTTTCCTGGAAAAAACAAACGGTAGGAAATGAAGCGCGAACAGTCGCATAAAGGAAACACGATCCAATCAGAACCTCTTTTTCCGCATTTCATTTTCATTGTCCTCTATATTCCAACAGTTGACTGCACTAGCACTCAGCGAGACAAGAAAGTACAAGATTAGTTCAATAAGGTACAGCAAGATAACCTTCAAATCTACAACTATTACAAGATCACTTGAGAATATACACGCTAATTCTGTTTCATTTCAATATCACTACTTTGTCTACTCGTAGCATTCGGTGTCAGATATCTTTGCAACTATTACAAGATCACTTGAGAATATACACGCTAATTCTGTTTCATTTCAATATCACTACTTTGTCTACTCGTAGCATTCGGTGTCTGATTGTTGTCTACTTTACTCACAACACTAAATAGATTTTGATTTTTCTCAAGACCTACTTGATATTTGGATTTTCTTAACAGTTGTGACATGGTTGACCTACGACATTATACGGGTATTCAGTAAGAGGTGTTATGTGGAAAACAGCAATTTGGATATGCGGTTTTCCCCAGACCATTTTGGTCTACCAAACAGTTATGGTAGATTTTCCTCGAAAAGGAAAATTACTACTGCAACCTTTTTTTTATGACCTTCTCCGGACTTACCCTTGTTGGTTCCATTGAGAACAAACCAGCGACTAGAGAAATCCCAACCAGATTCTGCAGCAGACTTGAGTTCAGAATAATGTGCCTCTTTCTCTACCTCAGAGCGGAATATCTGAGCACTAGTAACATCTTCTCTGCAACACAAAGCACAATACTAAGTCTTCCGCCCACCGCCACCATCAGCATTCTTTGGTGCCAATTTACTATGGACTACCACCCTTCGTTTATCCCGCCCAAAAATTCCTTACAAATTTTGTGTGTTTTTTATTATTATTATTATTATTATTATTATTATTATTATTATTATTATTATTATTATTATTATTATTATTATTATTATTATTATTATTATTATTATTATTATTATTATTATTATTATTATTATTATTATTATTATTATTATTATTATTATTATTATTATTATTATTATTATTATTATTATTATTATTATTATTATTATTATTATTATTATTATTATTATTATTATTATTATTATTATTATTATTATTATTATTATTATTATTATTATTATTATTATTATTATTATTATTATTATTATTATTATTATTATTCATAGGCTGAAGAGGTCATGTTAATTTTATAAGTACAGATATTCTCCCTTGTCTTCTCCCCCATTAGTAATAGGTCAATTTGTCGTTGTTTGGTTAATAAAATTACCTGTATGATTCCGGCCTTGGGCCCGAAGAGAATTCTTTGAATTGACACAAGTTGTAAAACTGTCCATCCTTTTCAACTTTGGTTGTTCGGTTGTTCATCCAAAACAGAAATTCTTTCTCCAGGGTGTCAATACTCTCGTTGAGAAACTGCAAATCATTGGTGGCATCAATGTAGGACTTTACCATGGGGATGAGTAGTGGGGGTTGAGATCTCATAGCATAGTACACTCTGCCACCGTTAGGAATAAACCCGTACTCTTCTACTATCGACAGGAAATTCCCCAGCATGCCTTTCACAGTATGGAACATTTCAGATAGGATCAGACCTCTGATTATCCAATACGAATCCCAGTAGTAGAATTCTCTGAATCTACCGCCTGGTACTATAACAGGATGAGGTACATAGATGATGGAGTACTGATCTTGATGCAACCGTACGTCATCTTTCATCTTCCTACCTAGGAATTTCCATAGAGCGTTTAATTGACTAGCCCACTCTTGAAAATTTTTATCCTTAATTTTACTAAGAAATCGTGGAGATTCCACCCAATCGGACGGCGACCAGTCTTCAAACTCACTACCTGCTTCATCAAACGTTTCATTAACGAATTGTTCTAATTCAGACCTGGATGGTCGGTTTTCCGTTTGGTTCATGAGTTCATTAAACATTCGCCATGTTGTATCGGGTGTGTGTTTTAGTTTCATGTCTACAAATGTTTTCGAGTCGGGAAACAGTGAAGCCATCTGAACTGCATGTAACAAGGGACCGTAACAGTAAATGTCGCTGTAACAGACAAAATAAAGAATACTGTCAGGAAAGATATTAATACACAGTACTCACACAACTGAACATTTAGTTTTATGATGAAATATCCGATCTTTATTTGTGCATGAACTCGGTTTTAGACTAGCAAAAGCACGAGGAGAGCATTTCATTTTCAAATCTATTCACACGTGAAGTTCAGATAAAGTTTTGAACTTCAACTTCAAAGCGGAAAACCGAGTAGGAAAATGACACGGTATGACGGTTTGGTTCCTCGCTAGATAACAAAGTTTTATCTAGCAAACATTCGAATAACAGAGTTCAAGTCATTTGTTTCTATGGTTTAAGTTCAAATGAAAGTAATTCTATTTCCCTTATATGAGACATCAGCAAAACGGTTAAAATTGACCACATTTGTATGGACACTGCTCAATACAATAGGAGCCCTTAGGGAGAAGCTCTATGAAGCAGGTGAAGTTTTATCTAGCAAACATTCGAATAACAGAGTTCAAGTCATTTGTTTCTATGGTTTAAGTTCAAATGAAAGTAATTTTATTTCCCTTATATGAGAAATCAGCAAAACGGTTAAAATCGACCACATTTGTATGGACACTGCTCAATACAATAGGAGCCCTTAGGGAGAAGCTCTATGAAGCAGGTTACTGACTCGAAAAGTTATGCAAATTATAAATTTTGCACGGTCATCAATGGCTCTAAGAAAAATCAGGTGATGCCAACCCTCCGTAATGCAAAGTCATCCATAGGTAAAACGTAACTATTATGATTCTTGTAGATTCTTGAATAACGAGCAGCTTGGTATGTTTCCTTGGTTATTGTTATTAGCATAGATAGAAAAGTTTTATTGCTCAGTAGCATTCCAATACGTACATATTACGCCTCACTTACTGTATGAAGTTTTCTTTTATTGCATTAAATTGTAAAAAGAAGAAGAAAAAATGACAGAAAATATAATAAATGAGCAATAAAAATATTATTCTAATAGCCAATAAAATTGTATTTTTCAGTTGTTCTGTGTCTGATGATTACGTTCAAAGTAAGCTGTTTAAACAATAGGATGGCCAGCCTAGTTAGCTTAGTTGGCAGTGCGTCTGTCTTGTAAGCGCTAGGCCGCGGGTTCGATTCCCGTTGGGGGCGGATTTTATCCTGATGGGATAATGTTCGTTCTCGGAACGGCTGGCTTTCTCCGATCCTGTCTTCCTTCTCTCTTCGATTTCGGGACGATAAGACCATAGCAGTTACAGTTCCCTCTGTCAAACCTCTTAAAATAATAATAATACCTCAAGACCTACTTGAGATTTGGATTTTCTTAACAGTTGTGACATGGTTGACCTACGACATTATATTCAGTAAGAGGTGTTATGTGGAAAACAGCAATTTTGATATGCGGTTTTCTCCAGACTTTTAACTGTTTGGTAGATTTTCCTCGAAAAGGAAAATTACTACTGCAACCTTTTTTTTATGACCTTCTCCGGACTTACCCTTGTTGGTTCCATTGAGAAAAAAAACAATAGGATGACTGCATTTCGACAGTCTAAATCTAAATAAAGCACCACCACTCTCTAGATGTTGAAGCCCCACTCATCAAGTGTGGTTCTGTCTCGTTGAAGAAATCCTGATTTTGCAGTATCCTATACATAGGCTTGCCAAACGTCCCGAATTGGCCGGGACAGTCCCGAATTTCAGGGGGTGTCCCGGCGTCCCGTTCAGTTTTTTCCATTGAGAACAAACCAGCGACTAGAGAAATCCCAACCAGATTCTGCAGCAGACTTGAGTTCAGAATAATGTGCCTCTTTCTCTACCTCAGAGCGGAATATCTGAGCACTAGTAACATCTTCTCTGCAACACAAAGCACAATACTAAGTCTTCCGCCCACCGCCACCATCAGCATTCTTTGGTGCCAATTTACTATGGACTACCACCCTTCGTTTATCCCGCCCAAAAATTCCTTACAAATTTTGTGTGTTTTTTATTATTATTATTATTATTATTATTATTATATTTTTGTTCCAGAAAAAATTCGGGACACGTTTTTTAACTTTAAAATTAGGTACCTCTATAAATCAGAATTTGTTCTTAACTTGTTTTTGCTGAATTGTTCGCAAAAAGTTGTTTATTCTGCTGTGATATGTGATGATGATGATGACGTCTTGGTGAGTCAACATGTGTTATATCGTGACAATATTGCTCTGTCGTAGTTAGTACATATTGCAAAACGACTTCATTTTTAAGCCAGAATTGTAGTTTTTTGAATTTATTGATTTTTAACTATCTAAACTCAGAACCTAGATATTTCAAAATTACTATGCACCCATATCTCTTGTACAAATAAGCATAGAGTATTCAGTGTTCACTTTTATAAATGGTATACTACAAAAGTTTGCTCTGGAAGCATAATTGGATCACAGCCAAATATTTCTTCTATCCGAGATCTCCTTGTTTTGCACTTTTGTCTACTAATATTTATTTGTTGCTAGTGAAAACCCAATTTGTCACCCAGGGCTTGTATTTTGATCAAGTTTCTATGGCAGAACAATTCCAACTTCTGAAAATGAGATTACTATGTCAACCCGCATCTAGTCAATTCCAATTATTTTTACTATTGGAAGATGTGTAGATGACATTATTTTCCATCAGCAATGTTGTACGTTACATAGCTAAGTAAGTTATACCATCATGTGACTATGTGATTTTCTACTGGTAATAAAATCCACTAATACTGAGAAGTAGTGGATCGTGGGTGTAGCACTATGAGTAGATCAGTGGATCTACTAACTGTATCGCAAAATAATATATGCGATGAGAATTGAAGAAACATATTCAGGGTGGTAGTTCAAGTTAAAAAAAAAAAAAAAAAACACTGCTAAGTATTCACGTTTTTGTAAACATAACATCATCACAGCTATATTAAGGAACGATTTCAGTAACTTTTTTCTAGAAAGAAAATATTAATAAATAGATTTAGCATAATGCGAGATCTTGTTCTAAGTTGACAAATAAAGTTGTATCTCTGTAGAAAACAAATTTACTGGCAGCAAACCAACCAATCGAATACGAGATATTATTTTATTTAATATGTATTTAAATTTGTCAAATAAGACTACATGATTAAGCCTTTTTTGCTTTCCTCATTTTATTTGGCTTGAAATTTGGTGGTGGACTAAATAGAACAGTCCACCCGGTACAAAGACTGTGGTTAGGTATGATACACGATGAGTCATACAGTATGTGAGGTGCAAGGATTCAGGAAATGTGAGGTCTTCATATAAGGCACTCGACATACACTCCAACTCGACTTGAATTTGCCAGAGAGCTTTGACATTACAAACAATGGGAACGAGCCAAAACGATCCACGAGTACCCCCATTTACCATTATTATTATTGTCATTAAAAAAAAAAAAAACAAGCAAGGTCAAGTAGTGTTTAAAACCTATAGAAATAAAATAGAAGATCTTATTTTTTTAGACTACTGAATACAGGGGCTTGATAGTCTAATAGGACTTTATTTGGATTTAAACCAATTATCTGGGGATATCTCCAGATCCGGAGTTCACCGCTCTAGTTACGTATTACACTACGGAGGTTGGTACCATACAGAAAACTCACAGTCGAGGGAGTGAAACATTGACTACTAAGCTTCTAGGCTAGACAATAAAATCATCCAACACCTTCTTCAAGCAGATAGCAAATAGCCATTTAAAACATTCCACAGTAAAGATTCCTTAGGTGCTAGCACAGCGAGCACAATTAAATTATTTATTGAAACTGTGCAAATTGCTTTATTGGCCTTGGAGTGGGCACAAAAACGTAATTTACTTCCAGGAATGAAATCTACTTCGTACAAAAAATTAATGAACGCCGAGAAGGCAAGGGGTTAATTTTTTCTAACGGGAAAGGTCAAACAAGGGAATTTCGCGCGATCCCACTCGCGGACGGCACAAGAGAACTTGTTTCAATTAAATTTCATCATTAGTAGTTCCAATTTCTAATTTAACAATTTCACACCGCTATTATCTCATAGGATCCTCGTTAAATGACTGTGTCAAAAACAAGGTAGGAACTACGGGTAGGTACTGGGATCTGTCAGTCAGTCCTTAATGATCAGAGGTTAGAGGACAGACAACAGCCAAACAAATAAATGATTTTGTCCTCACATTAAGTTTGTCAAGATTCATGCAATTTCAAATGAGTTTCACTCAAACTAGAGTTGTCTTAACCTGATTCAAAATGGTCTTTGTTTTAAATTGGTTCAAAAAGGCTGCTATTTATCATCAGCCCTCAGATAGCCAAAGGCCTGAGGGCAACTAAACCAAAAGGTTGCGTGACTTCGAAGTCCAAGCTAAAACTTTGGAGACTGGTCTTCAGAGTTTATGTAAACTTGATTACAAAAAAGTTCATTTACAAGATCATAATACATATAAATAGGTAGGTAACGAGACTTCTTTTGCCAAGAGGAAATTATGTTTTCTTCTTGATGAAGTTGCCTTTAATTTAGAAGATTAAATTATTTGCATAATACTGGCATTATAGTGTCTCGCTTCTACAGGGTGGCACACAACTCAAGTTATATTTTGGATTATATTGCATTGAATGATTTTATAATAGCATAGTAGTTACCTCTTTATTGACATCAAAATTACCTGTTCGAATCTTGTATTTCAACTGACAAAATTAATAGAAAATAGAAAGTAAAAAGTGTTAAATTAAAACATTTTGACAACTTAGGAGGTTAAGCTGCTCTATCTAAGAGAGCAGATCTTGTCAATACAAAGTTTAACTTATCCGAACATGAACATCATCGTACAAATTCTGATAATAATGATTCCTTACAATTTTATTAAACACTTCGTCACCAGATGATAATATTATGTATGAGTAAATGAAAACGTTATGTGTACTTAGTGTATCACTGTGTCTTGCAGATTTTACATGTATTGTTCACAGTGAACCTATGACGTGAACTTAAATATTTATACAAATTCTGATAATATGATTCCTTACAATTTTATTACACTTCGTCACCAGATGATAATATTATGTATGAGTAAATGACAACGTTATGTGTACTTAGTGTATCACTGTGTCTTGCAGATTTTACATGTATTGTTCACAGTGAACCTATGACGTGAACTTAAATATTTGCTCAAACAATTTCATAAGATGACGTTGACGTTGTACCTCCGAACAAGCCGTTCAGTTCTCAGCTAAAAAAACTCGGTTTCCTGCAATTTGCTGATTTCGTGGAAATTAAAAGACCTTGAGCGTCATTTATCTTCTCATCACTTGGCAGAATATTCATTACTCCGCCGGCCTCCTGAGCTTCAACCTGGCAACTTCTGCTCTGAGGTATGATGTGAGTCTTAATTCACGAAATAATTATGTATAGAAAATATTTTGTTGCTCTTTCTTCTCCAAATTTGCACATCCTCTTATAAATGGGATCTAATCCAGGTACCTCTGGTGAAATTTCGTGAACGACGGATGGTGTATGGGCGGGCCCTATCGGACAGCTTTGACGTGTAAACATTTCTGAAAATTAAACCTTTTCCTTTATTCCCTAAAATAAATGAAACTCACAAAATTGTGAACACCGATGTCTTGCCTATAGTGATAGTCTGATACACAAAAGAATGTAAACCGAACCCAAGAACCCCTAAGTCCAAGTCCAGTAGATTGACCACTAAACACGTCTACAAGTAACCCGGTATAATGGTCAAGACAATTTAAAACTCTTCATTCAATGATTGTGTTTTATCAATTGCAATCTTCAGATTTTTCTTCTTGATTCTTGACACAGTTCTGATTTTAATTTGTTTACTTTTTTCCTCGCTCAATTCCAATCACACTCGCGATGTTGTCATGTTCTGTATGAACAGTGAGCAGCTTGTATTCCGTGCTCTGTACTCCTGCTCCTGCTGCTGCATTCATTGAGTAGTACACAAGCAGCCTTGTAGCTTGATTGGTAGTAGGAGAAATTCATAAATCAAATATTTTCCCAAACACGGAGTATATACAAATTCCGAGATACAAAATATACCTAATCGTCCTAATCAAATGGTACATGGAAAAACAGGAAAAAGTACCTACATGAAAACGACGTAGATGATAGTATTAGGTACAATGTACATACAAGAACGGGAACAGAAATAGGTAAAAGAAGAAAGGGAATCCGGTCAGAGAGAAGGAAAATGGACTGTGCTCGTATTCGTTCAAAGGACATTTTCTTGGTACACCTCTTAAATTAACAACTTCCAGAAAGACCCAGAAAACGAAAAGAGAAAGGCGGTTCTTTAAGGGTGGACAAGACACGGCAGTACACCTATTAGCTACAGTCTTCAGTTAGCGAGTTAGTATGGTAGTTATAAGTTCAATTTCCTTTATATTGCATTTCTCATGATTTAACATCACTTATTTTCAAATTAGTGAAGTGGATTGAGATATAAAGCTGTTTCCACACATAGTCGACGCCGTCGATCGACGAGGTTAACCTATGTTGTCGAGGCAGTGTACGGTTTCAGATGGCGTCGACTATTTGTGGACACAGCTTAAGAGATAATCAAATCATGATCAACACTTTGTTCTGAACTAACGAAATAATCGGTGTACCTACAATTGGCTCTCAGACGTTGCCTTAGTTACAGTACTTAACTGCACCTCAATCTGCCGTGATTTGTGGACGATTTAGAAGGAAAAACTTCAAACTAGAAATGTTGAAAAGGAGTTTTTTGCAATGTCGAAAAATCTGAACAAAAGAAATCGACCAGAGTCTGTACTTGCATGCCATGTCTTTTTTTTCCATTCATGTAATCATGTACGGGGCGTCACTTCGAAAACATGACGTTCGCGCGCCTCCCAGCACGCTCGATACATTTCCTATCATTACTGCTTTTGTTAATTTACGTTTCAAGTACTATTTAGACACGTTTTTTACGGATTGAATACAAAACTAATTTGGATTTTCAGCTTAATTATACAACAAAGTTGAACGGATGCGTATGAAACACGTCTAGACTTTGCAAAATATTTTGCTAGACAATATCACACTAATCTATCTGAATAGTGTGCTGATTACTTCAGGGTTGAAACCTTTCAACGTTCATTAAAAATTCATAAATCAAATATTTTCCCAAACACGGAGTATATACAAATTCCGAGATACAAAATATACCTAATCAAATGGTACATGGAAAAACAGGAAAAAGTACCTACATGAAAACGACGTAGATGATAGTATTAGGTACAATGTACATACAAGAACGGGAACAGAAATAGGTAAAAGAAGAAAGGGAATCCGGTCAGAGAGAAGGAAAATGGACTGTGCTCGTATTCGTTCAAAGGACATTTTCTTGGTACACCTCTTAAATTAACAACTTCACCTCTTAAATTACCAACTTCCAGAAAGACCCAGAAAACGAAAAGAGAAAGGCGGTTCTCTAAGGGTGGACAAGACACGGCAGTACACCTATTAGCTACAGTCTTCAGTTAGCGAGTTAGTATGGTAGTTATAAGTTCAATTTCCTTTCAATGAGACCTTGAAATCGGACTGCAGGTAGCAAGTTTGCTACTTCAAGGTCTTCTCCCTATACTCTGCATAATATACCCTGGCCTGTGAACCGAACCCATCAATAAACATGGAACTCGGTAGTATGACAACTTCTGAACAAAAATTGAATCCTGAGACAGACTCATTTTGCTTCGAGTCATATTATAAAAGTGGCTCTGGTAACCTTTGTTAACTCCCATGTAAAAGTAAGTATGGAAAGCAGAAAGGGTTATGTCTTCCTTTTTTTTTCAATTGTATCCCTGTCTGTTGTCAAAGCGTATGGCTAGCTGTTGAAAATCTATTATAGGTCTTTTTTTTTTTCAAAGTCATTGTATACCTCAGATCTCGCTGAAACTCGATCTGTATGGCCATTAAAACGTCAAAATTCGACCCGCTTGCTCAATTGTATCCCTGTCTGTTGTCAAAGCGTAGGTATGGCTAGCTGTTGAAAATCTATTATAGGTCTTTTTTTTTTCAAAGTCATTGTATACCTCAGATCTCGCTGAAACTCGATCTGTATGGCCATTAAAACGTCAAAATTCGACCCGCTTGCCCTATGTAATGACAGTTCGAACTGTTTTGTACACGAGTATAGCGAATTCCACTTTCCATTTCTACGAAAACATCTCGCCACTGCAACGTCCAGTGGCCCGGTGGCTTCCTTTGTAATATGGCAATTAATAGAGTACTCGTGCCAAGATTTGGTCACACACATAATATGAATGATTATTGTGTTCACATGATAAATTTATCACAACCCCTCCCTCCGACAACTTACAGAGAAAAAAACGTACACGAATCGAAAATAGAAAATGAAAAAATGTGTGTCGTCATGAAAAGAAGGTGTTTCTGAACAGAGTACATTGTGAATTGTGACACCTTTCGACCACATCACGGGACCTGGCATTCTAGCCAGCTAGCCAGCTATTACGTTATCAGAACACGTAGGTGGACAGAGGGAATCGGATGATCATAGAGAAGAGAAGAGAGAAAAAAAATCTTCCAACCACTAATGAGTTAAAAGAAGGTTCGTGCTTTAAAGTCAAGGCAAGAATTGCAATCTTACCAATTTAAGAGGAGCGAGGTTTCAGACAGAAAACAAAATTTTCTGGAGCTTCAAGTTCGATAATTTTCTAAAGAAAACTTTGCTCAATTAGTCTTGGTTCTAGATCGTTCTTTCAGAGGTGTTTAATTATAATTATACTTTCTATTTTTAAACATCAGTCTCGCCATGAATGCAAAAGATAATGAAGTGAATGATTTACTGGTAGCACAATGGTCCAATCCCACCCAAGCATGGGTCGCAGTGACCTCTATTCCATTATCAACCTGGCTTGGACTTTTTAGAACAAAAGTTATCAGGGCAACGTATAAAGTTTATCTTGTACCTACAACTTTTTTTATCTTTGTGGTTTCAGATGAAATGTTTCTCGTGTTAATTAAAACAAAATAAATGATTGTAACGAGCACGTGACCGTAAGATTTTATAATAAGACCAATCTACGAAATATAGGTACATCCGCTCTAATTATACTTACTGATAGCTATAATTTATTATGCATCGCTAAGTAAAATCCGATGATATGGACCACGGACCACTATCAGCACTTTTCTGGCTAGTAAACAAGAGGTCATAAAATCGAGCCCATCCTACGCAATAAAATTATCAATAATTGGAACCAAGAAGATGATTTTATAATAGCATAGTAGTTTGTCATGGTTACCTCTTTATTGACATCAAAATTACCTGCTAGAATCTTGTATTTCAACTAACAAAATTAATAGAAAAAAAAGTGTTAAATTAGAACATTTTGACAACTTAGGAGGTTAAGCTGCTCTATCTAAGAGAGCAGATCTTGTCAATACAAAGTTTAACTTATCCGAACATGAACATCAAGTACTATTTAGACACGTTTTTTACGGATTGAATACAAAACTAATTTGGATTTTCAGCTTAATTATACAACAAAGTTGAACGGATGCGTATGAAACACGTCTAGACTTTGCAAAATATTTTGCTAGACAATATCACACTAATCCTCGCTCAATTCCAATCACACTCGCGATGTTGTCATGTTCTGAGACTACGGAGTATGAACAGTGAGCAGTTTGTATTCCGTGCTCTGTACTCCTGCTCCTGCTGCTGCATTCATTGAGTAGTACACAAGCAGCCTTGTAGCTTGATTGGTAGTAGGAGTCGTGAGTTGTACTCATCCAATACTTCGCGTTTTCTAATGCCAGTAGCCAGTATATCACAATAAAGAAAAGGTGACAGGCTGGCTGACTTGGACAATTGAACTTAGTGGTCATTTATACTGGAACCACTTGAGTGGGGTCAACTGTGAACTATGAGTTCCGCTAACAATAAGATTTGAATCAGGAAAAACTTCCTTCATGTCTTATCTTTGAGCGATCACTTTTTCATACTCGTATAACCCTGCTTTTCCAGAATAATGAATACAAATGTTCCCTCTCTTCCCTCCACTCATTGTTTTTAATCTGGTCCACCCAATGGTTTCTTCGTTGATCTTTGTAATCGCTTTCTTGTAAGGTAGCAAAGTAAGTTAACTTTTCTTCTTTGTAGCATCCATTTGATCTTTAACATTCACCTGAGATAAACCACATTGTTAGAAGTGGTTGAATTCTACTGTACAATGAAGATAACTCCCTGACTTCCTCTTTGTGGACGATTTAGAAGGAAAAACTTCAAACTAGAAATGTTGAAAAGGAGTTTTTTGCAATGTCGAAAAATCTGAACAAAAGAAATCGACCAGAGTCTGTACTTGCATGCCATGTCTTTTTTACTAACGAAATAATCGGTGTACCTACAATTGGCTCTCAGACGTTGCCTTAGTTACAGTACTTAACTGCACCTCAATCTGCCGTGATATGTGGACGATTTAGAAGGAAAAACTTCAAACTTAAAATGTTGAAAAGGAGTTTTTTGCAATGTCGAAAAATCTGAACAAAAGAAATCGACCAGAGTCTGTACTTGCATGCCATGTCTTTTTTTTCCATTCATGTAATCATGTACGGGGCGTCACTTCGAAAACATGACGTTCGCGCGCCTCCCAGCACGCTCGATACATTTCCTATCATTACTGCTTTTGTTAATTTACGTTAATTTTCGTTTCAAGTACTATTTAGACACGTTTTTTTACGGATTGAATACAAAACTAATTTGGAGTTGCAGCTTAATTATACAACAAAGTTGAACGGATGCGTATGAAACACGTCTAGACTTTGCAAAATATTTTGCTAGACAATATCACACTAATCTATCTGAATAGTGTGCTGATTACTTCAGGGTTGAAACCTTTCAACGTTCATTAAGAATTCATAATAACTTTTCTTCTTTGTAGCATCCATCTGATCTTTAACATTCACCTGAGATAAACCACATTGTTAGAAGTGGTTGAATTCTACTGTACAATGAAGATAACTCCCTGACTTCCTCTGCTGATTGCTGAACAAGTTTATCTCTTGCTGATTATGTCCACGTGATTTGAACAAAATGAAACACTTAGAGCGTGACAATTTGTTACTGACCCAACTCTTTGTGAGACACTCCGAAGAGCAATCAAACCTTTATGCGCACTTTTACTGCAAAAGAACTTTGGACTATAATCTGCACACAGTTTGTTCACAAATAACGGGAGATTGTGGTCATTTATCACTATATTGCCTACGTACCAAAGTGACCATTTAATTGCATATCAAAGGTTTTCTCCTAAAAATAAATAAACAGCATAATTATTCTGGACTTTTTAACCTTATACCTACGTAATCACCCTGACGTTTGTATAAAAGTTCACTTTACCAGAACATTCTGCCTTGATATTTTTTTCTCTAACTGATAATTTGTCAAGTTGATAGAAAAGTCAAAAAGAAAGCTAGAGATAAAACCACCAGGGCCTTGTAAAATCGGGGATCGATGTCATTGCAATTTAGTTAAATTTGTATTGAATAGGAATAGAAACTGAGATAGTAGTTTGAACGTGCAATCAGTGTCTGATTACTAGCACAATGCTGAATATTTGTTACCTACAAAAATTACTTTGACTATCAACTTTTTCTGTAATCGCAAACCGCAAGAATAAACAATTTGAAATCTCTCTGTAATCCCAAGGTGTACAGGGTGTACATAGTGTAAATCAAGTACCTACCATACCACCCTGTATATATTGTTACGTGTTCAAGTAAAAGACCTTTGGTTTCATTCTGTACTGTCGATGTTAAAGTACTTTGTAATCCTATCTGATCAGTATCTTGTCACCCGTATGGAAATACAAACATCTGTCCCAACACAAACCAAACTTCCAAAGACTGTCAACGCTTAAGACAAGAGACAACTCATAGCAACCAACCAAGACATAGATACGAATAGAGAACTGTAGAACATAAAACCATAAGAAAATAAATTTCAACGTTTGTAGCTCAACAGCGAATTTTATTACAATATTGCAAATTGATGTAGAATCTAGTCTAGTGGTTTGGGGTGCGGCTTCCTTGTAAGAACACGTATGTACAAGTACAAGTATGTAACAGATTGGAACCGGCAATATTGAAACTTACATAGTCTAGTATGGTTAGCTTGTTTGAGTATATTCAGGCAATTGTCAAATAGGTTTCCATTTTTAAGCAATCACTTGAACAACGGTACTTCGTACGTCTGTTCTTAGTACGCAAGACCTGTTCATACTAATGGACATTTTCTAGGAAATTTAACAAATGATGAATGAGTAGGAGGATAATTTCTATGTTACCTAATCCCTAACCAATTAGAAATTGCATACAGAGTATACCTAGCTATCATGATTGATGATAATTCAAGGAGGAGATGGAAATGAGGAGAGAAGTGTGAAGATGGAATCTATTTAATTTTTAATATTGTTTATCCTATGCTTCAGAAGCTTTAGTTGTAATTCTGTTTATGTTGGTGACCATGGCCGGGAAATGGAAAGTAAAAATACTCGGACTTTAAAGAATGAAAATAAATGAGATAACGAACCAACTTAGTCTGAGGAATCAAGGAAAATAACTAAAATTGGCATGTGAAAAAAGAGCGCTGTTATTTCACGTCATTTGAATGTCCACAAGAATATTAACCCAGAATGACATCTCACAGTACAGTAGAGATCAAAGTTTGATTTCAGGGTGAAAATTTTGGCACTGTATAGAAAATAAATAAAGAAAATAACAAAGTTCTGCGACTAAAATAGAAATTTGCAAAATGGTCAACTAGCTTCTTGCTCGTGTGTATTTTCGACGAAACCAAAGTGACAGCTTATTTACATGGCTGAGATGTCAAAACAAGCTAATGCATTTGTTATTGTTTACTCCGATCTTTATTAACGGGAGACAAAAAAATAGAAATTTGCAAAATGGTCAACTAGCTTCTTGCTCGTGTGTATTTTCGACGAAACCGAAGTGACAGCTTATTTACATGGCTGAGATGTCAAAACAAGCTAATGCATTTGTTATTGTTTACTCCGATCTTTATTAACGGGAGACAATAACAAAAATCTCGTATGTACTTGTTAAGTTCAATACCAAATCTGGAGTCTTGAACTAAAATCAATTCTGTTTATGCCATTCATTAATTGAAATTCATTCATTCCTAAACATGATGTTTTGCAGACGGTAGAACATTTCGAACAAAAACAAGAAAACATTTGTGTCAAGATTTCGTCTATATTCTATGTTTCTGTGAAGCTGTTTATGCCATTCATTAATTGAAATTCATTCATTCCTAAAAATGATGTTTTGCAGACGGTAGAACATTTCGAACAAAAACAAGAAAACATTTGTGTCAAGATTTCGTCTATATTCTATGTTTCTGTGAATGACGTTTTTTGTTTCATTGGCGGACATAAAATTTGGCACTAATTTAGTATTCTTCATCTTATTTATTTTTTCTTTCAAAACAAGGACAATTTTTGACTTATTTGCTGTATTTTCAAAGCTCGTTTCGAATTTCAAAACCACCTCCAAATTTGATCATGATGATTTCAGTTTAAGAATATTTACTTCTAGCTAGGAGATAAGAAATGAAATTTTCAAGATGAACTTGGCTATTTTAATTGGAAAATACCAAGAATTTAATGAGTGGAAAAAAGAATATAATATATTAATATCAGTAATCACCGGGAACTTTAAAACCAAGGAAAATGAATGAAAAATGTAGCATAATTTTGATTAGAAAGAAAAAACGAGATATGCACTATGCAGGTACCAAAGTTTCCTACTTTCCTTATCAGAATAAAAAAAAAGACAGATAATATAATGTGTTGATGTGGGCACAACACTATTGGCCCCTGCCCTAAGATAACCTCTCAATCCTAATTAGACGGAAATATAAATAAATAATCTCATGTTTGGATTTTTGAAAGTTCGAGATTATCGAATAGGTATTGACCCAGAGAGAAGAGAGCTCAATTAAGATTACTAGGGGATTTCAAAACAGCTTATCCAAAGCGATGCAATACCTTCAAATTTAAATCGTTGGGTATTTTTCAAACAATTTTAAAGTGGTTGTATGAAATGAAGCCTATGGATAGATGGGCTTTATAATCTGAAACCATGTGGTTTAAACAGAAACAACAGTATAAGTTCCTCTTGTAATATTTTACAAGGACTCTCATCAGGTCAAACTTTCGAGCCAACTTCCAGCAAGCGATAAAAACGGACTTTTCCTTCTGAGGTACCCTGTCAATTATAATTATCAAACTAATGAAAATGCCCTTTAATACTGTCAGTCTGTCACTAGCTGGCTGGCTCCCATCAATATGCAATATGAAATGTTCAGGCAAACCAGTTTATAATCAGTTTTACAATCGAAACATTGGTATGACAGCGGTTGTATTTCTAAGGAGACAGTTCTATTGGACTTGCTGGTGGTTTTTAAAAGAAATTCAAGGTTCTTAGATGCAGATGTGGTCAGGCTATTATGTTAGGCAGGAGAAGTCCACTGCCCACTGTTTGGTGAGACTTTACAGGATGTCAAAAAGGAGAAATAATTTAGATCATAAAAACCGGTTTTCCAAGTGATGGGTTGAAACTTTATGTAATAAAAAACATATAGGTACTATAAGAAAAAAGAAATAAGTTCATGAGTCGTCTTATATCTGAACCAAACTTGAAAATGGAAATATTTCTAAACTACCAGGACCTTTATGTTGAGCCAATTCTGTTTTCTCATCTAACCAAGCTACCAAGACGGTTCAAGACCAGATTAGTTTACAAACTGCATTACTGCTACCTGAGTCCAGAATACAAACAACTCCCTCAATGCACACCTGTTGGAACTTAACTTGCAGTTAGCCTTTCACTTACTGGCAATTCACTATCAAGGTCAAGGAATCGTAAAAACAGAGCACAAGCGATTTTTTTTTATTTGGTTAATCTCAATTTCAAAAGTTCTTGGTAAAATTTCGCAACCTGAACAGTATAGAGTACCTACATAAAGCCATGTAAACATTTACATTACATAAGTCAAAAACAGTGCATTACCTATTTATTAATTTAGTAGTTTAACATAATAATAAAATTGTAAACGAAAGACGCATGTTCGAATAAATCAACCGTGAAATGTCGTCACAAATTAGTTAGGCTCATAATTATGAAAACACCAATAAGATCAAATTTTGCAGTCATATTTCGAATGCAAATATTTCAGCGAATTCTGGTATTTTTGTTTTGATCCGTACCTAATTTCTAAGTCCAATATACCTACTTAGCAATATCTAATATTCTCTCCAACTAGGTATTGACCCCGCAGTTGTCAGTCGTTCTGCAAAGCCAAAGTTCGAGGTTCGACACCAGACAAGGTCATAAAAATTGCGTGTTACTCTTTTACGTGATCCTGGGTCATTTGATCTTGATTTTTAAGTACCTACCAACCATGGTAATGGGGTTGTAATTTGCACACGGATAATCTTCATGTAAAGATCCAAGAACTACAAGATAATGATAGACCATTCATCACTTTCTGAACATCAACCATTTATATTTGGGTACATTGAAAAAGCGATTTTTTTTTTATTTGGTTAATCTCAATTTCAAAAGTTCTTGGTAAAGTTTCGCAACCTGAACAGTATAGAGTACCTACATAAGGCCATGTAAACATTTACATTACATAAGTCAAAAACAGTGCATTACCTATTTATTAATTTAGTAGTTTAACATAATAATAAAATTGTAAAACTTTAAAGTGAATATTATGAGACAATGTTCTATTGTCTTCTAAGATACAAAAGTTTCTAGTCAATCTATTAAAAAGTTACAAGATTATATCTCCTACACACTAACAAATAGAGAGAAATAGAGATTTCAAGTTCAATCTTTTCAAAAGTGGCTAAAAAGTAACAAGATCTCCTACACACTAACAAATAATAGAGAAATAGAGATTTCAAGACCAGGTAAAAGCGAATCATGCTGAATACTTACTTATCACAGGGAGGCGGAAGTTTTTCTGTGTGTTCTGACGCGGAAGAGCAAAGAGCATTTGTCACTAAAAAGGCGAGGATGATTGTGATGTTCCGAAACATTGTACCCGCAATTTTTCGGAGCACACACTTCAGGGGGAGCGGGTAGTTTTTGTTTACACTAGCCAACCAACCAAATGAACTTTCTCATGTTCCTGAGGGCACACAAAAGAAAGACGGAAAAATTAATTTCAAAATTCGTAAAAACAAAGTAAAAGTGAAAGTAAAAAAAAAAAAAAAATAGTTTTCAAGATAATTTCAGTCAATAAAAGATACATCTTGAGAGAGCCTTGGCAAAACTTAGATCGGTGCAAGAGATAAAGTGCAAATCCTTGTAAAATGTAACAGTAGAATACATTTCATTTTAAATTTATCTTTCATAATATTAATTTAGCTTTCTTTAGCGAATGGACTAAATTTTTATTTTCTAGAAGCAGAAAAAAACACCCACTAGGTTTTGAAAATATTCTTCGTGAAAGACTAAAAATCGTAGGATGGTATACATTATTTTAACAAACAAAACAACCCAATGTCCAGCAAAGTTCCTTTACCTCTGTTTATTTGATTAATTTGCCGATTTATTAAGACAGTGGACGTGATTAAATTAATTAATTTCAGTGAATGGATATTTATTCATCCAGTTCCATGAAAAGAAAATGGACCAAGACGGATGACGGAATATTAATCAATCATTATGTTCCATTGAATCGTGATTGAAAAATATCTGCCAAGTATGTTGTAAATTCAAAATAAAATATTTTGAATGTCATTTCCGAAATTTGCGAGTTCAGAAAAAAAAAAATGGATTTAATATTTCATAGGAAAAAAAAGCATTATTTATAAAAACTCACTTGTAGTAACCCAATCCAAGTTGCTATGGGATTTTTGGTACGAGAATTGATATTGCAGAAAATGAGTTTCCTGAAGTTGATTTTTCAATCAAATCCCAAAATCGGATACCAATGAATAAGTTCACGAACTAGATAGTTCGTGGATGTGTATATTTTCCGTAGAAGGAATAAAATTGAACACCGGCGGTTTTGAAAAATTCGAGGCCTAAATGTTCTTAGACTTTGACAATGTTGACTTGGTTTTTGAACAAAGTCCTATTATATGCAAGGGATGATGTTTCCGGGATGCTTCTGTTGTCGAAGAATAGTGTTCAGAGGAGAACACACGGTAAAAACTAAACATCCGGATATAATTCGGTAAGTCTAAGTGGCACAATTTTTTGACACCGCTTATTCGGCACCAAAAGTGTCACTTTTTTAATCACGGTACTTGACGAAAATAACGCAAAAAATTAGCGCGAACGACGTGTAGCCTTGAGCACGTTGTTTGGACTGAGAAGTAAGTGTTAGTAGGCGAACCACTGGTTTGGTCTGACCGTTTCACTTGAACTAACGAGAACAACTATTCCCGACTCCTCGTGTCCCAGGTTAACATGACGTAACACGGCATAATTGTTCCAAGTCTTGAGACGTCACAATGCGAAGGAGTAGGCAAATTCAATTTCTATTCATTGGAATGATGATTAATTTCGCTAATTGTTTGGAGCTCGTGGTGTCCCCGGGAGTCGGGAGTTCAAGTGGTCAAGAGTGAAGAGTGAACTATTAGAACGACATTTGTTAGGACGATAGACACGATTCACGAGCTTAACATTGGACCTACACAATACTGAGTGCAGTGTGTAAAACCCACTGTACCTAACTAACTCGCTATCTAGCTATTGGTGACCATGGCCGGGAAATGGAAAGTAAAAATACTCGGACTTTAAAGAATGAAAATAAATGAGATAACGAACCAACTTAGTCTGAGGAATCAAGGAAAATAACTAAAATTGGCATGTGAAAAAAGAGCGCTGTTATTTCACGTCATTTGAATGTCCACAAGAATATTAACCCAGAATGACATCTCACAGTACAGTAGAGATCAAAGTTTGATTTCAGGGTGAAAATTTTGGCACTGTATAGAAAATAAATAAAGAAAATAACAAAGTTCTGCGACAAAAATAGAAATTTGCAAAATGGTCAACTAGCTTCTTGCTCGTGTGTATTTTCGACGAAACCGAAGTGACAGCTTATTTACATGGCTGAGATGTCAAAACAAGCTAATGCATTTGTTATTGTTTACTCCGATCTTTATTAACGGGAGACAATAACAAAAATCTCGTATGTACTTGTTAAGTTCAATACCAAATCTGGAGTCTTGAACTAAAATCAATTGTGAAGATAACAGAAAGAACAAAACAATTAAAATACAAACATGATTACACAATTCAAACAACAAACCCAGCATTTCCTCCAAATTCTATCTGTAGCTCTTCCTCCGACGGAGACTCAACCCAGGGTCTGTGGATTGTGCGACTAGTACCAGAAAAAACAGAAAGAACAAAACAATTAAAATACAAACATGATTACACAATTCAAACAATAAACCCAGCATTTCCTCCAAATTCTATCTGTAGCTCTTCCTCCGACGGAGACTCAACCCAGGGTCTGTGGATTGTGCGACTAGTACCAATTACCACCTCGGTCACAGCCTTGAGTTTTGACAATTTTGTTTCAAGAGTAGAGGAGTGTTATAATGAGCCCGAGTGTCAACTCTTCAGTGTTCAGTGACTGTGTTGCAAGTGTTCCAGAATTTTTTAGGATCTTCATATTCTCCATATTTTTGTTGTTAGGTATAGGTACTATCATTAGATATTTAAAATAAAAACAAGATTAATATTAATCTTTTCCATATGAAACAAACAAAATGGGATCCATAACATGAAAAGAAATCCAGTACTACAGACAGATCTTTGCCCGATAGCTAGAAGAGCAACTTAATTTTCCAATATAACTTTCCATTTTTCTCTTTTTTCTTTCTTTTCAATTCCCTAATTTTCTTATCTTAATTGAGCTTTTATCCGTGTGGTTAGAATTCTATTCAGATTTGAACGTCAGCTGGAAAGTTCTAGCTAGACTTAGACCTCTACTAGTCCGGCTTCCAGTTGATTCGGTATGACGTTACTACAAAAATATGAACACACCGAAGATACCCCACACACGTATGACAAATGAGAATTTATTTTCATCATATTTGTTATTTCAGCAGGAAATCCTATTTGCAAAAATATATAACTTTAGAATGAGAGCATAAACTACGTTGTGCTGCGACGAGCCAACAATATTCCTAGTTCCTCGCATGCAAACCTGGTAATACCCGTGGTATAGTGACTTCAAAGCCAACTGTTCAATAGAGTTTTGCCTGTTCGAGTCCCAACAGAGAGCTGCAATATTATTTCACTCCTTATTTATTTTCCTTTTTTATGTCATTTATTTGAAAATATGTACTCTTTTTTGGTTAAAACTTAATCTACGTATACAATAAGACAAGAAAGTAGAAAGGGCGAAATTATTGCCTAGGACAATATCTACCATTCAACGGAAACACGAGAACAACGAAAGACGACTAGTACCAATTACCACCTCGGTCACAGCCTTGAGTTTTGACAATTTTGTTTCAAGAGTAGAGGAGTGTTATAATGAGCCCGAGTGTCAACTCTTCAGTGTTCAGTGACTGTGTTGCAAGTGTTCCAGAATTTTTTAGGATCTTCATATTCTCCATATTTTTGTTGTTAGGTATAGGTACTATCATTAGATATTTAAAATAAAAACAAGATTAATATTAATCTTTTCCATATGAAACAAACAAAATGGGATCCATAACATGAAAAGAAATCCAGTACTACAGACAGATCTTTGCCCGATAGCTAGAAGAGCAACTTAATTTTCCAATATAACTTTCCATTTTTCTCTTTTTTCTTTCTTTTCAATTCCCTAATTTTCTTATCTTAATTGAGCTTTTATCCGTGTGGTTAGAATTCTATTCAGATTTGAACGTCAGCTGGAAAGTTCTAGCTAGACTTAGACCTCTACTAGTCCGGCTTCCAGTTGATTCGGTATGACGTTACTACAAAAATATGAACACACCGAAGATACCCCACACACGTATGACAAATGAGAATTTATTTTCATCATATTTGTTATTTCAGCAGGAAATCCTATTTGCAAAAATATATAACTTTAGAATGAGAGCATAAACTACGTTGTGCTGCGACGAGCCAACAATATTCCTAGTTCCTCGCATGCAAACCTGGTAATACCCGTGGTATAGTGACTTCAAAGCCAACTGTTCAATAGAGTTTTGCCTGTTCGAGTCCCAACAGAGAGCTGCAATATTATTTCACTCCTTATTTATTTTCCTTTTTTATGTCATTTATTTGAAAATATGTACTCTTTTTTGGTTAAAACTTAATCTACAATAAGACAAGAAAGTAGAAAGGGCGAAATTATTGCCTAGGACAATATCTACCATTCAACGGAAACACGAGAACAACGAAAGACGCATGTTCGAATAAATCAACCGTGAAATGTCGTCACAAATTAGTTAGGCTCATAATTATGAAAACACCAATAAGATCAAATTTTGCAGTCATATTTCGAATGCAAATATTTCAGCGAATTCTGGTATTTTTGTTTTGATCCGTACCTAATTTCTAAGTCCAATATACCTACTTAGCAATATCTAATATTCTCTCCAACTAGGTATTGACCCCGCAGTTGTCAGTCGTTCTGCAAAGCCAAAGTTCGAGGTTCGACACCAGACAAGGTCATAAAAATTGCGTGTTACTCTTTTACGTGATCCTGGGTCATTTGATCTTGATTTTTAAGTACCTACCAACCATGGTAATGGGGTTGTAATTTGCACACGGATAATCTTCATGTAAAGATCCAAGAACTACAAGATAATGATAGACCATTCATCACTTTCTGAACATCAACCATTTATATTTGGGTACATTGAATGAGTCATGGAAAATTTAAACACGAAATCGCGAAGGATGAGAATGGGAACAGGGCGTTTTAAATTTATTTTTATAAAAAAAACACGATGATTAAAAATAATAATTAAAATAAAATAAATAATAAGTACCAACGTTACTACCACCGAACCTTTCTTCTCTCTTTAGCATTGAAAATGGGCAAGTCTCTCAGACACCAGATATTTGCGTGTAGTGAAAGGTACTTAGGTACTTCTACGTCAGGAAATAGGTTGGTATTGTTAATAGCAATGTTTATAATGATGGGCTGATTTCAAAGCTATACATTAACGGTCATACTTTGACCTTGAAGACTGTTCCATGTTACATTTAACGTCTGATGTTACATTGATTGAATGAGTCATGGAAAATTTAAACACGAAATCGCGAAGGATGAGAATGGGAACAGGGCGTTTTAAATTTATTTTTATAAAAAAAACACGACGATTAAAAATAATAATTAAAATAAAATAAATAATAAGTACCAACGTTACTACCACCGAACCTTTCTCCTCTTTTTAGCATTGAAAATGGGCAAGTCTCTCAGACACTAGATATGTATATTTGCATGTAGTGAAAGGTACTTAGGTACTTCTACGTCAGGAAATAGGTTGGTATTGTTAATAGCAATTATAATGATGGGCTGATTTCAAAGCTATACATTAACGGTCATACTTTGACCTTGAAGACTGTTCCATGTTACATTTAACGTCTGATGGAGATTGCTATCCTCACTTAGATGCTACTAGAGCTTATACACAGTTTATAAGTTACGTAAACCACATTCGATGTGCTATTATGATAGATTAATCAGTAAAAAGAAATATAAATGGAAATATCTGAAGAACTTGAATAAGATGCAGCTGTTTTCTAGACATTTATGGGTAGTACAGTTTACAACTCTATAGGTACTTGGAAAACCAGATAAAAAAAAAAAAAAAAAAAAAAAAAAAAAACTTTTTCTCATCTCCACTATTATGATAGATTAATCAGTAAAAAGAAATATAAATGGAACTATCTGAAGAATTTGAATAAGATGCAGCTGTTTTCTAGACATTTATGGGTAGTACAGTTTACAACTCTATAGGTACTTGGAAAACCAGATGAACAAAAAAAAAACTCTTTCTCATCTCCAATTAATTATAACTGGTGGTTCAGTGAACTGTAGAACCTACTCAGAAAAAGCCCCCTACGGGCCCCTCCGAAGGCTCGAAAATTAAAAGGGGAAAATTTCCTTTATGTCTTGAACAATTGTGCCAAATTTCATCCAAATCGGACAAACTATTCGAGAGTTTAGTGTGCATCACAGCAGAACACCATTCCTATTGCAATCCTGCACTGCTTTGGGTGGCCTTTTCAATGTCAATCATTGTAGAGATCTCAAATACATCGTACCTATACGATTCAATTTATTATCTCACTACATAATGATCTCGGTAAAAACCAATATTTCAATATGCACAGCTTGCACTACTACCACCACAATACACGTGAGTCTTGCTTTCATGGGACTGTATTTGCTCTAGACTCGAGAGTAATGAAGTTTGAATAGGAAAATGTGCATAATGGGATTACCCATAAAGATATAAATAAATTAAATAGAAGTATAATGAATTGCTAGGTAATTAGATACCAATAGCTATAAATAAAAGTATAAAAGATGATGGAGGTAGAACGATCTCTTTTATATCCTTCGTACGTCGACAAAGTTTTTAAGTTTGAAAGTTGAACTTCTCTAGAATTAGTTTAGCCTTTCTTAAATTTACAGCCAAAGAAGGCGACTGTTCTTTCGTTTTTGGCACTCTAGCAGATAAGGTACTTTGAATTCAGCTTCAGTAAGTAAAACAAACAAGCTTTTACTCTAGATAAATTTAACCTACCATAATGATCTCGGTAAAAACCAATATTTCAATATGCACAGCTTGCACTACTACCACAATACACGTGAGTCTTGCTTTCATGGGACTGTACGAGTATTTGCTCTAGACTCGAGAGTAATGAAGTTTGAATAGGAAAAATGTGCATAATGGGATTACCCATAAAGATATAAATTTATAAATAAATTAAATAGAAGTATAATGAATTGCTAGGTAATTAGATACCAATAGCTCTAAATAAAAGTATAAAAGATGATGGAGGTAGAACGATCTCTTTTATATCCTTCGTACGTCGACAAAGTTTTTATGTTTGAAAATTGAACTTCTCTAGAATTAGTTTAGCCTTTCTTAAATTTACAGCCAAAGAAGGCGACTGTTCTTTTGTTTTTGGCACTCTAGCAGATAAGGTACTTTGAATTCAGCTTCAGTAAGTAAAACAAACAAGCTTTTACTCTAGATAAATTTAACCTATACCTATGTTAAGCTACGCCGAGGAAGGCCAATAAATGGATGGGTGACTTAAACATTATATTGGGAATAAAGAATTCCGTTGTTCCTCATTTTTTCTGCTCTATGACTTTGAAACATCACACAAGTAAGCGCAACTGATCTATTATACCTATATAAGTTAGTATACAATAAATATATAACCTCCCTAAGACTACAGAACCTTCCAGGAGGAAGCTGTGTCCATACATAGTCGACGCCGTCAATCGACGATTCGACGCGGTGAATCTATTTGTCGAGTCAGTGTGGACGGTTTCAGTCGATTTTGATCGATTGCCGTCGACCATGTGTGACACAGCTTTAGATTTTCAAGAAGTCAATTTGTTTAAGCTTGAACAAATGGTCTTCCTGACTCCATTTTTTTATGTCGATGAGGATAACCTCAGTCCCCAATGAAATCAATGCTTTAGGAAGACAGAATGGGAGAAAGCCAGCCGTTCCGAGAACACAACTGGGACTATTGATGAAGTTTCGGACGAAAATCAACTTACGTCTCCTTTGGCGGGTCTGTGACTTTCCACTTTCAACTCCTTGGTTATCATATCTTCCCTCAGGAGCACTTCCTTTTCTTCAGCGTGGTCCAGCTCAATATCCATCAGATCTCTTCTATTCTGTAGAAGTGTGTAGTCAATTTCAATGCTGAAATAAATGAGATTTTAGGATGCAACAGTTGTAACAGTAGTGCTATTGTATTAGGTATTGGGTAGGATGACCTAATGCCCGCCACTAACGCTCAGACCATCTGACAGACCTAGGTCTGTCTGAAAGTCTGACAGACCTAGGTCCGTCTGAAAGTCTGATAGACCTCGGTCTTGAGCTTTCTCCGCCACACACTTTAAGATGGTCTGAGAGTGACTGACGGGCATAATAGTCAATTTCTGGCAAGCGCTAACAATTAAATATGTAACACTTAAATGACTTTTTCTTCTAAGGTAATTAAGTTGTTTCTAAGATTTCCCAGCAGTTTTCAATAGTCTTTCCCACCATCGACAAAAAATTGTACTCGTTTTTCGATTGCAAATAGTTCTACGCACCTAAATGGGAAATATTGTGTCTCTTCTCGCCCATCTGATGAGAGGCATACTAGGACACAGACCACAGGAGTCTAATGTAGCAGTTGTTTCATTGCTACAAAATAAAAACGGCGGTGAACACACATTTTTTAACTTACTCAATGAATTCCCTGTTGAATTGAGCAGTAGCCTGAGGGTCACTATCCAGGGCAGATCTACTCGGTTGTGTATCAATCACATCCACCATGTCTAGATTTCCTCTGATCAGTCCAATGTTAATCTTGTTTGTTTTCACGGATAGTAGGAGGTCATGTCGGTTGGTTTTTACTTTGCCCAGTTTGACGTTTAGACTGGCGATCGCTTTGGTGTTTTCCGTGATGAGTTTTCGGACTTCGTCCAATGCTTTACGAGCCTGAAAGAAGAGATTCGTAGAAGCTTAACCCATCCTTTATCTCTGTTTGCCCCTACACCTAAGCCTCGGAGTGGGCTTTTTGTGTATGGAGTTGAGCTGAAATTTAGGGGTTGGAGTTGATTAGGTTTGAAAGACAGAACTGTAACAACATAGGTAGGTCCTTCTCTTTCCGGAGTTGAAGATAGAACAGGATGGAAGAAAACCAGCCGTTTCGAGAACTCTTATCTATTTAGGATAATAATAATAATAATAATAATAATAGTGCTTATTTATACTGCTCGCATAGGTCTGAAAAGTCCCTTTACTCCAGCAGTAGGCTACTACTATTATTGGCGGGAGCGTATGCCGTGACGTCAAACTTTACGATTTACCGGTATTTTTTAGATCGATTTATCTCGGTATCTAGAAGTCGTGGAAGAAAAAGAAAAATTCCGTAGGTCCTCATTTTTCCTGCTCTATGACTTGGAAAGATCACCCAAGTAAGCGCAACTGATTCATTCGAGTTTAGACAGAGTTTCAATGGTCAATTTTTAGAATCACGGGCTTTGAATTAGGTACTATCCAAAGAATGGTTGAAGTCAGCTTGGTCAGTTTGTATATAGGGTAGCTCGCTAGTTCGACTGACTGCCTTATAAGCGCTGGGTTAAGGGATCGATTCCCGGACGGGGCGAACTTTATCCCAAACAGATAAGGTTCTTAAGATTTCAATAAGACTCATTGTGAATCTTGAAAAAAAAAAAAACTTTAATATGCTCATTGTGACTCTTGAAATTTTTTTAATTTATGAGATAAATGGTACTGTGTACAAAATTTCAGCCGTCTAAATGCTGAAAGAACCACATGCATAATGTTTAGGCTCCGCCACTAGTAACACGCACTTTATGACAAACTAAGTAATAAGATAGCGAAAATGCACCCTACTGACAGTGACATTCAAGTAAATTGTGAAGTAAATTGTTATGTCATGTGGTAATATTTTACAACGCAAAGAACTTGAACTTTAAGATTTCTTCTTCTCCTTCTGCTTCTTTGTTCTTCCTCTTTTTCTTTATATCGTCCTTTTCTTTTACTTACAAATACCTGCCTATGTACCTGCGTATACGTGGGTCCCTGCCTAACTACCTAAAAATTTACATAGGTTTAACATTGACCTAAATTATTGTGGGTAACTAGACTAGGCAACTTGAGTAAAGAATTTCAATTCCCTGAAATGAACAAGCCCTGAACTTTTTTGTAATAAAATTAGTAGGTGAATGGTTTCCTAAAGTTCCCTCGAATTGATCCTTTTATTTTTATTTTATTTATTAAAAAAAAAAAGATGAGTGTCCCACCGCCGTTTTTATTTCGTAGCAATGGAACAACTACTACATTAGACGCATGTGGCCTGTGTCGTAGCATGCCCATCCCGTAGTATGTACCGGTATTTTTTAAATCGATTTATTTCGGTACCTGGAAGTCGTAGAAGAAAAAGAAAAATTCAGTGTTGGTCCTCATTTTTAGTCCGTCCTTCCTTTATTATTCCTCCTCTATGACTTTGAAACATCACCCAAGTAAGCGCAACTGATCTATTGTACAAATAAAAAGTTATCATTTTCAATATTCAATTCAATATTCTTCCCTTTTCTTCTCGTTTCCCTCCTTTTATTCCCGTTTCGTTTTCTTTCCTTACTCCTTTTTCTTAGTACCTATTCTTCTTTTTTCTGCTTCCTCCTCCTTTCTTTTTTGTCATTTCGTTTCCTTCCACTTCCTCCTAGCTTTTATCCTTCTTCTGTGAATACAGAGATAGGTAGATAGGTATACCTACCTACTTTTACTACCAATAAATACTAAAAAGTCCCTTTTAAAAAATCAATTACGCTAAAAGGTAGAGTAAATGCAAAAAGTAAAATTTTAAAAGGGAGGAAATTTTCAAACAGATAGAATGAATGTACATGAAAAGTTATATTATACCTTTTATGTAAGTACATAAAAATGTAGGAGCCTGCACCTAACCTAACTATCTACCTACCTAGATGTAAATGTTAGGTACCCAGTAGCTGTGTGTACCTGCCTATGTAGGTATAATACCAACTTGTAACTTTACTGTTCAATTAGTTAGGCATCATAAAAAGCGACGTAAAAGTAAACTTTTAAAGTGGCTAGGTATCTATAGACCTACCTATCTTCTACCTAATACCTAGGTAGGTATACTGTTACTATCCTACATTTTTACTTTCCTTATCCTATAGGAAGGAAAGTTAGTAATGTAATCGGGTCAAATTTTCGATGGTCAGTTTTTAGTGCA
>NW_007378205.1:77500-93330 GCF_000475195.1 Diaphorina citri
GCAGGTAATTCGTCCCTTGGGACATTAGTTACTTTTCAGAGAGCACTCAGCCTTTCAAGGTAATTGAGTACCTGGTTTTTAAATCCCCAACAAAAAGGTGAGGGAACTCTAAAATAGCAAGTAAAAAAAAAAAAAATGTACTTGCCTCTGTAATATGTACAAATGTACGGTAGGTAGAAAAAAAAATCCTCAAACTTACCATTCATTTCTTTGTTGGCGCGAATGAAATCTTGAGGATCTTTGAAGCTGACAAATCCAAAGCCTTTCGTCTTGTTTGTCCTTTTGTCCCGAACAACTTTGGCTTTGAGGAAGGAGGGATATTTGGAGAAGGTCCTGATCAGAAGTTCATCCGTTACATCATTGCCCAAGTCTCCACAGAACAATCGGAAGTCATCTGAGGGGGAAGGAGAGTACAGTTTGAATTAAAATTAGTTATTTTCTTTTCAATGACAAGCACAGTTTGATTTCAAAATTTGAGTTTTTACGCACAGAAAGAACTTTGTACCGTTTGTCAATATTGTCTGAACGTTGAGTAAAACGTGAGAAATAGGAGTGCGGAGTTATTCGTGGAACAAGCCACAGGTAACTCATGTAACAGGAACTTTATTGAAGTATGATCAAAGCACTTTCAATTCCAGGTAGGTAACCCAATAGTATGTACTTATGTAAATACGTAGCCAACCTATGGGATTTCCAGAGCGAATACCTATTTAAAATCATCTGTTTGTCTATTGGCTCTATCAAAATAATCAGGCATTCTACCAGTATCTTTATCTTACCATCTTCCCACTCAGCCAGTGTAGGATCTTCCCAAGCCACACCTCCAGCTGTCCTAATTTTCTTTGCCTTATTATTCTTGTCTTTCTTTCTCTCTCTCTTTTCTCTCTCTCTTTTCTCTCTCTCTCTTTCTCTCTCTCTTTTCTCTCTCTCCCTCTCTTTCTCTTTGTCTCTCTCCTCGTCTTCTCCTTCTCCTAACTTTTCTTCTTTCTTTCTTTCTTTCTTTCTCTCTCTCTCTCTCTCTCTCTCTCTCTCTCTCTCTCTCTCTCTCTTTTTTATGTAAATACGTAGCCAACCTATGGGATTTCCAGAGCGAATACCTATTTAAAATCATCTGTTTGTCTATTGGCTCTATCAAAATAATCAGGCTTTCTATCAGTATCTTTATCTCACCATCTTCCCACTCAGCCAGTGTAGGATCTTCCCAAGCCACACCTCCAGCTGTCCTAATTTTCTTTGCCTTATTATTCTTGTCTTTCTTCTTCAAGTTTTGTCCACCAGGGTTCTGCTGTGAATTAGACTGTCCAGGATTGCTTGGTCCACTTTGGACAACAGTTTGTGTCACTATAGATGCTGCAACAGCATCAGCCATTTCCTTAGCTTTCTTTTTGGACATGGGTTTTTGATTCTTCTCCATTGGGGGAGGCAGTTCAGGACCAGAAGGCACAGCAAGGGTGTTTTCTTTTTTGTCTTCCTTATTTATGTACAATTTTGGTGTGGCACTGGAAAAGAAAATATCAAGGAACTCATTTTATTGAACATTCAACATGACAGTAAAACTTTTGGTTGGTAATTCAAACCTTCATAATATTTGAAAATTTGTATTAATTGAATTTCAGCAAACCTGGTGAAACTACATAAGTAGGTTAACAACTAACATACTCTGACAGAGGTAAACCTTACATAACATAAAAACTTTCATAACTTGATTACAAATCTTACCTCAAAACTACTGTAGGCTTCCTGTTTTGCTATCCCTAGATTTTGGCCCTGGATTTCCATTTTATTTCTTGTCCAGTCCTATTCTTTATTTTGGCCCTGTTTTGTAATCCCTAGATTTAGGCCCTGTTTCGTTATCCTTAGATGTAGACCCTGTTTTGCTACTCTTAGATGTAGGACCTGTTTTTCTATTCTAACACCCATATTTATGAACAAAATGCTGGCTCTTAAGTTCGTGCTAAGCATAGTCTCAAGGCATTTGATTGGTCAATTTTGACTTGAGACTGATCTAAGAACGATCATTCTTGTTCATAAATACGAGTATGAGATTCTTACAACAGTGAGATTCTTACAACAGTGAGATTTTTACAACAGTGAGATTCTTACAACAGTGAGTACCCTGTTTTTCTATTCTTAGATGTAGGCCCTGTTTTGCTATTCTTAGATGTAGGCCCTGTTTTGCTATTCTTAGATGTAGGCCCTGTTTTTCTATTCTTAGATGTAGACCCTGATTTGCTAGTCTTAGATGTAAGTCCTGTTTTGTTAGATGTAGGCCCTGTTTTGTTATTCTTGAATGTAGGCCCTGTTTTGCTACTTTTAGATGTAGGCCCTGTTTTGCTATTCATAAATGTAGACCCTGCTTTGCTATTCTTAGATGTAGGCCCTGTTTTGCCATTCATAGATGTAGACCCTGTTTTGCTATTCTTAGATGTAGGCCCTGTTTTGTTATTCTTAATATGTAGACCCTGTTTTGCTACTCTTAGATGTAGGCCCTGTTTTGTTATTCTTAAATGTAGTCCTTGTTTTGCTTTCTTAGATGAAGGCCCTGTTTTGCTATCTTAGATGTAGGCCCTGTTTTGATAGTTCTAAATCTAGACCCTGTTTTTCTATTTCTACATTTTGCCCTGTTTTGCTATCCCTAGATTTTGGCCCTGAATGTTCATTTTCATTTTATTTTCAATTCATTATTCTTGTGTATTCATGCGACATAAAAGAGAACACAAGAGAAGGACGAGCGAAATATAAAAGACATTTCCTCTCTCCCTCCCTCCCCCCCCCCCCCCCTCTCTCTCTCTCCCCCTCTCTCTCTCTCTCTTTCTCTTTCTCCATTCCCCCCTTCTATTTTTAACCACCTCCCTCCTCTTATTTTGTAATCCAGGATTTCCGTCGACCTTTTACGGAAGGGTATGGAAAGAGGAAGAAAGAGAGGAAGGGAGAGAGAAGGAAGGAGAAAAGGGAGGGTAGAGATGAGAGAAAGAGGAAGAGAGGAAAAGAGATAGAGGAGAGAGAATGGGAAAGACAGAGAAAGAGGGAGGGAGAGAAACAGCTATTTTTACAAATAACTACTAACTACATATATGTATGGCTCATTTTGGGTAAACAAAGAGACAAAAAAGGTAGTTTTGGACAAATTTAAGAGATAAAAAGACGATGATAAAACAAGTCAATTTTGAAAACATAAACATCAGGTCATGTAGTGACGTCAAAGTTCAAGTTTTCAAAAATTCCGGGAAAGAAGTCGTAGAAGAAACAGGAAAAAAATCGGAGTCCCTCATTTTTCCAGATCTTCAACGTGATTTATGTTCGACAGAGGGAACTGTTAGAAGAAAGCCAGCCGTTCCGAGAACGAACCTTATCCCTTGACAAAACCATGTTGATATAAAATTTTGTCCCATATTCAATTTCCCTTACTACAGAAATAGCAAAGGTTGAGTGCAAAGGGCATCCACTCGTAAGATTTGTAGCTAATACCAAATATCAGCCCAAAGCAATCACCCTGGTTAGGGCTGATTGAGAGGCTGACGAAAAACGCCGACCCCGTCTGCACACGGGAAAAAGCGAAGAAGATGTTCGTCCATACTATAGGTTTCCTAGAACAAAAAAGTTCCCTACCCCTGCAAGAAAAGTGTCACCGAAAATGGAAAAATAAAGGACGGTAAACGGAACAATAAACAAAACTTGATAGTCATTCTGGCCTCCATTGGTGTGGAAAACTGATCAATCACACCTCACACCCCGAGTCTGTTTGAAAGTTGATACAAGCTTGTGGGGGAATAAAATAGGGTGTAAAGAAAATATGATATTGGAATGGTGGCAAAGAACGGGGGAGGAGGAGAAGAAGTAGAAGAGGAGAAGGAGGTACGAAGAGGAGGAAGAGAAGACGAAGGTAAGAAGGAATAGGAGAAAAAGGTAAGAAGGAAGAGGAGAAGAAGGTAAGAAGGAAGAGAAGGAGGAAAAGAAGAGGATGGAGGAGGAGAAGAAGAAGAGGAAAAAGGAGGAGAAGGACTGGGAAGAAGATAAAGTGTAAACAAAGAGATATTGTAGGCAATAGAGAAGAGAAGGAGGGTACAAAGAAGAAGAAGAAGTATACAAGAAGAATCAGAGGGGGAGAAGAAAAACGGAGATGAGAATAAGGAGGAGAAGGAGGAGGAAGAGGAGAAGGAGGAGGAAGAGGAGGAGGAGGAAGAGGAGGAGGAGAAGAAGAAGAGGAAGGAGGAGAAGAGTATCAGGTTACTTTTCAGAGTTTCCAGCCACTTTATGAATATCAGTGGGAGATAAGGAGCTAATAATAAAGAAAAAGGAGAGGAAAGAAGACACTTTTTTCAGAGGTTCGATAAAAAGGAACAGTAACTGCTAAGGTCTTATCGTTACGAAAGCGAAGAGAGAAGGAAGACAGAACACTTTATGGTTAGTTTAATTGATAGTTCTTCTGCCTTGTACGCGCTAGGCCGCGGGTTCGATTCCCACCCAGGGCGAACTTCAACCTAAACAGATAATCTTCCTTCCCGGAACGACAAGCTTTCTTCTATTCTGTCTTCTTTCTCTCTTCGTTTTCGGGTGATAGTTACAGTTCCCTCTATCATACCTCTTGAAAACAGTAGCTCAATAGAGAGGGTGTAGCTCAATAGAGGGGGTGGATGTATCTCCTTCATTGGGGACCCTAAGGGGGGCCCAGCAACCCTGGATAAATACGGCCCTGTCGCCTTGTGTCATCGTGACTGGAGAATTTTTTCTGTCATCTCATCCTATACGAAACAATCATTGGTGATTTTATTTTCTCTTTTCTTCAAAAGTCGAAATCAAGAGAGAGCTGAAAGGAAAAAGTATAAAAGTTTACCGACTCCCCTACATAAGTAGGTATGTCATGAAATGATGGACTTGTTTTTTCTTCCTTCCTTCCTTTTGTCCCTACATCTCTCACTTTCTCCCTTATCTTTCTCTTTCCCCCTCTAATCTCTCCTGCTCAAATCTCTCTGCCTTCCTTCCTCCCTCCTTTCCTTTCTCTTTCTTTTTTCCCTCCCTCCCTTTCTCTTTTTTTCCCTCTCTCCCTTTTCATATTTTTCTCTATTTTGTTTCTCTTACAATTTTCCGGATTAAGCAGGATTGACAAGTTGAGTACTTGAGGGAAAAGAAAGGAAAAAAAATACGACATTTCATTTTCCTGACTTTGTTTTTAACTCCGAAGAATTTGGAACAAGGACTTTTTTGGACTGAGTTTGAACGAGAGTTTCAACTTTGACTTTTATACCTGTCTACGTGTTCAAAATATTTTCCAACTTTTTCAAGTAGACATGTGTACAAGTATGTGTGGAATGTGGAACTTGTGGTGTGGACATGGGCCCTATTGCTTGGTAAAACCAACCTTGGTTGTTTAGTGATCAGTACAGTGGATATTGTTGGATGTTGAGGTTGATGGTTTAGGTCCAAGTCAAGTCATAAAAAAAAGAAAAAAAATGTAGATGTAATTGAATGAGTACAAGTAATAATTAGAAAATTGCATTTGTGACAAACATTTGTGCTTCCTGTCCTTTGCATCTAAATTTATTATTTCAATAATGTTTTAAGGCACACTCCAATAAATATAAAATTAAAAAAAAAAAAAATCTTGGTGTAGTTCAGGGTGTTAAGAAGAATAGAGGACTGAAAAGTAGATAATAATTTGTTCAAGCAAAGCTTGTACATGTACAGCCCTGAAGGATGGGTTGAGCTGGTCAAGAAATAATAAATATCATTAAGTAAAAGATGATAACATAAAAGAAGACCATTTTTCAAATTGTAAAACTTACCAAGGATATCAATCTCACATTCAACACTTCTTTACAGCTGGTATTGCCAGCAAGACTGGTTGAAAAGTCACTATCACAAGTTCAGTGTCCGATTTCAAAGTTTAAAAAAATAAATTAATTAAAAATAATGTCTCATTTGTACAACAGTCAAAAGAAATATCCTATGACAGTATAGTATGTACCTACCTACCAACCTTGTTAATTAATTACAAGAATTGAAAAAAAAACACCTGATATTAATTAGATTGTGAGTAATTATTAAAAATATAGAGGTACAAATTTAGCATAGATACCAAAAATATTCAACATAACATTACAAAAATATAATTTTAAAAATACCTTCAATGTCAGTACCTATGTCCTTACACATAAAATATCTATATCTATACAAAATCACCTTTATGCACAAACCCACAAAAAAATTAGCATAGAAATAAGAGCACTAAGAACAGCAAAATAGTGTTAATTTTCTTCAGCACAGCATGGAAAATTCCTCATTAGCAAAAAAAAAAAATACAAAAATAGTAAAATGTTTTCCCGCAAATGACATCTCGTCACAAGGAAATTCAAAACAAAACTGAATACTGGGTTGAAAATTACAGTTGGGACTGTCAGCTGAGAGTTTTCCCTGTCCAATTTTTTTTCATTTCCTTTACGAACACAGCGCAACCTTTGAGTTGAAGTTTTTCTCTAGAAAAACGTTTTCAAGAGCTTTTGAACTTTCAAAGTTTGTCCCAGCTTTCAGATACTTTAACATGTTTATGTCGAGAAAACAAATGTTCAGAAGAAAAACAAATGCTTACCTTTGTATGTAGCCAACAGAGGATGTGATAATTTCACTTTTTCGCCTTTATTTCGCTAATTTCCCCGGGAAAACGGTCGAAAATTGCACTTTTTTAGCTCACATGGGATCCCTGGATTCTAGACTTCTACAGCGGGTCAGCCGTTTCGTTATCTATCTGTTTTGTTTATGTATGAAAATTATTGTTTACATTTCGATTCATCGATTTTTGAAATCGATTATTTTCAAGGTCAAGGACGGCCCTACATGTACAAAAAAATTCCGCTGCAGTACCTTGGCATAGGATTTGGCCACTGCGGTTTAGTTTAGCATTTAGCTAAATAAAATTTTACTAGGTAGGTACCTACCTACCTATTTTTATTCCCTTTAGGGATGAGTTGAGTACCTATCTGATTTTGTTTTCTGTGGTTCATTTACCTACTAGAAAGTGCTTCTCTTTTCTCGTTGTCAATATATGTCAATAATACAGTCGATCAGTCGAACCTAAGTGGGAAACCTGGAAAAAAAATCGTGGCCGCGTGGCCCCTTCATGGTAACCTCTCTAAGTAGGACACTTTAACTGGGAAACCTGGATAGGTGGGAAAAAATTGTCGGCTTCTTGGATTCCCACTTAGACAGGTTCGACTGTAGCTACTTTATTGACCGAACGATAGTGAGGTTTATGTTTTAACTCGACCATTTTGCATTTGGTTTAGATATTTGTACAATATTGTTTGTACAATAGCATTAATGCTTGTACAATGTTTATTTGTTTGAAAGTTTGTTCCGCTATAACTCCCGATTGCCTGGTCTGATTTTGATGAAATTTGGTACACATCTTCATTGAATCAAGACACGTTGATCCTTGAAATTTGGGGCCCCAAAGTTGAACAAGCCACCCGTTACGATCTTTCAAAACATTACGATCCCCCAATACAGTTGCCAGGCATATCAATACAAACATATTCATATGCGTCTATGCGAAAATCAACACGTAGGATTACCCAGAAGACAATTTTTCAAAGCAAGACATTTTTCTAAATCGTAAATTTGTCCAAAATTCAAATAGGTACCAAGTTAAACAACAATTGTCAATATGAAAGGACGTTATTGTGAAAGTCTCAGCTTAGAGTGAGGTCTACAGTTCACAGAACCACTAGACCTGCCTCGGTGTTGTAGTGGTCAAGGCGCTCGCCTGGTAATCAGGAGGGCATGGGTTCAATCCCAGCCGAGGTATGGAATTTTATCATCAATATAATTTGAGAATTTGACCACAATAATAGTAGTAGCCTACTGCTGGATTGTCAACTCAAAGGCCAGTCCGTTTTGTCACGCCGAGACATAAGACTCTTCAGCATGACTCTATGTAGCTCAGGATTACATCATTTCTTATCTCGCTAAATAATCGCATTTCTTATCACTCAGACACCCATTCTGTTCTACCCACCTCGCATCCTCTGCCCCCTGATCACTACCCCTCGGGGTGGTTTGCAGTTCTCATTTCTTCCAGTGAAAGTTGACATTTCGGACGCAATGATAAGATGTAAAATCATTTACTGACGAGCTTGAAAGAGACAACAGAGAGACAGTGATTACAATTACCCAAGGCAATATCTGTCATGAAGTATTGTCAGGACATTAGGCACTTTGTCTCTCAAGAGAAGATCACTAGGATAGCAAATACACTACAAGTATCTAACCTCTTGCGTCCCAAACATAGTACATGTACGAGGAATCTATAAAATGTACATTACACGGAAAAACTGTGAACGAAAATAACTTTCTAGATTGAACATAACAGCAAAATAGCGTGACTAGGACAAACTCTGCCAGCGAACCCTGTCATTAATATGTAGGGCTTACGATCATGTCCGGAGAGTTCAATGTCCAGAATACGAAAGTGGAAAAATAAACACTAGAACAAATAATTTGAATATCACGGAACGTCTGATGGTACGCTCCCCCCCGCCCCTGACTTCCTCCCTCTCCTTTTGGTTAATCTAAATGTAGCCCAAAAGCTAGTCTGACGAGATACACGGTAGAATAGGTACTTGGTACCTACATAACTTTATGATGTTGTATTCATAAGGGTGGCTAGCTGCCTATAATTAACCAAGTACCATTTCCCTAGAAGTAAAAAAAAAAAACTTTTTTTGGGAGGGGGTGGGTATTTTTGTTTGGTACGAGTCTGTGATATTATTACCAACAGAAAAGCGTCAGCCGAACGGAAACAAGCTGTCAGTTGTTGTCAAATTACAAAAAATCTTTTTACAAACATAAGTACCTACCTAGGTGTTCTTATTTTATTATTTTCATTTAACTACTAATTTGACACTTTTCTCTGTTTAAAAATATTTCAAAATTAACTGCGTTCTCTCGTTTTTGTTGTTGAGGTTTCAACGAGATATTTTCGTGTGAAAACTGAGATAGCTCAAAGAATGAAAATCCCATTAACCAATGGTTGGAGTGTAAATTCAATATAAAGGGACCCGATCTGTCCCCAGAAGAAAGCTATAGGTATCTACTGCAGACTGCTTATTGAAATAGATTAATTGATGAAGAATTCTGGTTTTATTCACTCTCCCAAGATACCTAACAAGCTCGGAATATGCTGTACCTTGAATAAGATAGTAAAACTGAAGAGATCTAGCATTCCAGAGTTGTGGAGCGTTATATAAGAGATGCATCCGAGGTTATCTCAAAGAACAATGGGTTCAGCCTCATCTCTGTAGGTTATCATTATCACCTAGCACAGCCCCTAGGTCACTCATTACCTACAGTATACAACATTAATATAATAATGCCACTGTTAGGACTAAGATATTCAACAACAACTAGAGAGTTAGACAACATTTATTACCTGTCCATCACAAGACCATAGATTTGAAAAGCTCACTTCCTGGTCTCTTCAAAAACTAGAGAGTTAGACAACATTTATTACCTGTCCATCACAAGACCATAGATTTGAAAAGCTCACTTCCTGGTCTCTTCAAATAAGATTATCTTGCACAGGTCAAGAATAGTCAAGATGTCTTTCAACTGTTTTGAAAAGATTCTGAGGAACATAAACGACAGTATTATCCTAACGTAAAATACATTATTTACTGTGACCTTCAAACCTGATACCTATTTACTATTTCTCAAAATAGAGATCAGGATTCAAGTGAGGCTACTGAGACAAAATCATTGACTTAATTGACAACTGAGCCTCGTGACGACATCTATACAGGGTGGGATACCTGGGTGTAAATCTTTCTGCGGAAATCCTTTGTGAAGTGTTGGAGTAAGAACAATAACACCCTGTACACTGTACAGTGTACATTTGGATTGAACTGTTCGCTATGAAATACTGTATGGATTAGGAAAGGGTTAAAATCAGTGGCGATTAGTGTTATTTCGTGGCGGTTAGAGTTAGGATAATGAATTTGTATAAAATCCCACATTTCAATCTAAGTAATAAAGCAACAATGGAAGACAATTTTTCGCCTAGGTATGCTACCGATACCCGATACTACACGCTTTTTTCGTCTCGTATATCGAACCAAAACAGAATCGAAACCAAGACAGAATCGAACCCTGAACCTTCAGTAGGTATCGCCAACAAGCGCGTTACCACTGGACCAACCAACCATTATCCCTACACTACACCACCTATCTCGGTGGTGTAGTGGTCAAGGCGCTCGCCTGGTAAACAGGAGGGCGTGGGTTCAATCCCAGCCGAGGTATGGAATACCTACTTGTAGTTTGTCAATCTATGCCTCACACTCCCCCTCCTTCAATCCAGGTTTGATTCCCTGCAAGTGGGATCAAAATATTGAACGGACAATACAAAGTGAGCTTCATGTTTTTGGGTTGATGATTTTGCACTTTGTCTGTCTGCCAAAACTCAGAGTTGGTCTGGTTTCCATGAAATTTGGCATGATAATAAAGATGCCTATTAATATCTGTGGTGTGGCTGTTTGCGGAACGATACAGGATATGTACGTATGTATTAATATCTGGTACAGGAATATCTGGAGATTTTGTCCATAGCTTTGAGTTTCCTTATGTTTTTCTTGTTATTTATCAGAGAATTCCGAGATTCATCGTTTCCTCCCCACTCTGTATGTATTAATATCTGGTACAGGAATATTTGGAGATTTTGTCCATAGCTTTGAGTTTCCTTATGTTTTTCTTGTTATTTATCAGAGAATTCCGAGATTCATCGTTTCCTCCCCACTCCTCCGACACTAGAAAAATGTATGGACGGAGTTCAGAGATGATATCAGAAAAGTAATGAGTTTGTCCTTAATGTTAATAAAATAACAAATAATAACAAGAGTACCAGAGTCAAACGATGATAGTGTTGATAATGATGGTAATATTCACATAATTAGCACTCGGGATTGCCTTTTTTTGTCACAATTTACCTCGTTTGCATGGCCAGTTTGAACCAGGTAGTAAGACATGACCAGAGTTCCAACAGGCACATCTCATTTCGTCACAAGACACAAAATGATTACTGCCTCGAGCTGTTACAATTTACCTCGTTTGCATGGCCGGTTTGAACCAGGTAGTAAGACATGACCAGAGTTCCAACAGGCACATCTCATTTCGTCACAAGACACAAAATGATTACTGCCTCGAGCTTTCGTGGATGTGTATATTTTCCGTAGAAGGAATAAAGTTGAACACCGGCGGTTTTGAAAAATTCGAGGCCTAAATGTTCTTAGACTTTGACAATGTTGACTTGGTTTTTGAACAAAGTCCTATTATATGCAAGGGATGATGTTTCCGGGATGCTTCTGTTGTCGAAGAATAGTGTTCAGAGGAGAACACACGGTAAAAACTAAACATCCGGATATAATTCGGTAAGTCTAAGTGGCACAATTTTTTGACACCGCTTATTCGGCACCAAAAGTGTCACTTTTTTAATCACGGTACTTGACGAAAATAACGCAAAAAATTAGCGCGAACGACGTGTAGCCTTGAGCACGTTGTTTGGACTGAGAAGTAAGTGTTAGTAGGCGAACCACTGGTTTGGTCTGACCGTTTCACTTGAACTAACGAGAACAACTATTCCCGACTCCTCGTGTCCCAGGTTAACATGACGTAACACGGCATAATTGTTCCAAGTCTTGAGACGTCACAATGCGAAGGAGTAGGCAAATTCAATTTCTATTCATTGGAATGATGATTAATTTCGCTAATTGTTTGGAGCTCGTGGTGTCCCCGGGAGTCGGGAGTTCAAGTGGTCAAGAGTGAAGAGTGAACTATTAGAACGACATTTGTTAGGACGATAGACACGATTCACGAGCTTAACATTGGACCTACACAATACTGAGTGCAGTGTGTAAAACCCACTGTACCTAACTAACTCGCTATCTAGCTAACTAGCTATTGGTGACCATGGCCGGGAAATGGAAAGTAAAAATACTCGGACTTTAAAGAATGAAAATAAATGAGATAACGAACCAACTTGCCTCGAGCTATCTCTGCCAGGTGACGATAATGATCACACTACACATCATTAGGACAATGGCCACCTGTTTTGACATTGAAGTGTCACATATCATCACTCAAAGTATCAACTAGACGACCTGTGTTTATATCCGTGTACTATATAGGGTGTCCGGTCATTACTTATAAGGGCGGCCATCCTAGAGATGTTCCTGTCTATAACAGACTTGGAGACGAAATAAAGCGTTTCTCATGAGAAGAATCATCCCACAGGATTTGTTCTCTGTAGTTTTCAAGCACCGTGTAGACTTGTTCAGCGTTAGGTGTTAATGGAATATAAATGGACGCGTTAGAGTTGGCTGAGACATAGTTGAATTTCCTAGCTTCTGGCATTAAAGTAATGACACAGTTCATGTCACAATGTTTAATTGTTTTTAACCATCTAATCGTGTTGCACTTGCTATCATGCCTCCTGGTGGAATTCTACGTGGCTATAAATAGAATATTGAGAAAACTAAATTTGAAACTTCGTCACTTTGTCTAATTAACACAGGAGACAGCATAAATAATGCTCAAGTCGATGAGATTTGTGAGGCGAGATTTCCGCGTTGCCTATATTGATCCATGTTCGATTCAAATGGGGATGAAAACAAACATTCACATCAGGATGAAAACAGAGGAATTATTTCCCATAACTTTTGAGGAACCGGACCAGAGGCAGTAACACCAATATAGAGAGAACTTTTCTAAATGCAGCAAAACAGATACGCCACTAATAGCAACCTATTGACAAAGGTCAGGATCTTTTTAATGTTATAAATTAATAAACTCTCGAGTCTTGCTTGGCAAGGTTAGTCCCTGGGGCATTCTCTACCGGATGTTTTGAGTTCAGGATTGAATGTAATTATCCAAAGTCAATATCCTGCCGAATCAGATTCAACCCCTTTCCCTATTAACAGGACATGACGCCGAATCAGATCTAACTCCTTTCCCTAACCACAGGACATGACTTTATTGGACTTCAAGTTCGAGACATTGGTCAGTGGCCAAATCAGATTCAACCCCTTTCCCTAGCAACAGGATATGACTTTATTGGACATTGGGTGAGTGGAGATTGTACAATGTTTAATTGTGTAGAATTGTAGATGTAAACACTTCGGTACCACAGCTAGCTAGTTATTTTGCCTATTTTAAATATCAATAATAACAACTGACTTTTAGGTGTAAGGTTTATTTGGTGAGGTTCATACCTACAACCTAATCCTTCAACATTGTCCACACTTCCACCCTACCTAAAATGAAACAACAATAAAATTATCTACTGTTTGTTTCCAAATGCATAAATAAATATAATAAAAATAATAATTGAGCACAGAAACTTGGGACAAGAACAAGGGTTAAGACAATCGTCTAGTTTAGAAGTTGTGTCAACTTATAAGTATGTCTTTATAACAAAGTAACATAATATCTTGAGACTTATGTAAACATATATGGATTATTATGTGCAATGACTATGCCTGCAGTCTACATATATTCAACATAATAATAATAATTATGTTTTACTTGGTTCTTGCATTCTACCAAGGATTTGTACTACCTTCTCTTGGAAGCATACAACATACTGCTTTTAATACCTAAGATCAAGTAAACGTTAATAATGACTTCAATTAAGTTTGAATATTCTGCTAAATTATGGAATTGGATATTAAAAAAAAAAAAAAGATAACTGTTCAGACTTGTCTACCACCTGCATAGAAGTAGGTACTTTACTTATATTTTATTTTTTATTATTATTTGTTTTGAAAAAAATAATAATAATAATAAGTAAATAAGCTTTTTTCCAATTACTATTGTTAAGTACCAAATGAAGATAATTTTGCAACCAATGAGCCAATGCATTGTCCCACATATGGAATGGTTATCAGATCCAAATACACTTGGTAATCTTGGTATATTTACAGCATACACAACAGACATACCTCGTTGCTTGCAGAGTAGGTCTCTACCTGACAAAATTAGCACAGATCTCAATGTTTACATTTTAAATTTATGTGCTAATACAGAGACATGTATTGTGCCAGACCAAGTAATGCTGCTTTTTAATAAGTATTTCATTTGATCATTTTGTACAACCTAGATCTCAGTATTGTATAGGTATATCTTGTACACAAAGAACTGATAGGGTATCTAGGTAAGTACTTACTCTACACTTTATGTCAACATTGATCTTACTTTTCCCATGCACACCAACTAAAATTCATATTTAAATCTTCCTCGAGAGTGGAAATTCTCGAAAGATAGTCGGAAGTATACTTTATTCAACCCTCACCCATTTCCTTCCTTGAAGGCCTAAATACGTGAAACTTCTATTGGAATGATGAGATACTTGTTTTAGCTCTAAATAAATACCTTACTTGTAATAAACTGCATAAAACTGATACTTTCTTCACTGAATGCTTTTTTCGTTGATGATTTTCATTGATGAAAAGGAAGTCGATGTCAGGACGCTGCCTCGTTCCATTGAATAAAAATATTTCTGTACAAAGAATTATTCTGACGTTTTGGTACTTGTGAGAAAATTACAAAGCAAATTGTACACTATACAATGTCTTCTATATAAACTCTGAAAGCAGACAAGACAGATGTAACTTGTGTTAGTGGATGAGCCCAAATCACCAATTTTATTCTCCTTACGATTGAACTAGGTGCAGATGTGGTAGTTTTGACATCTCCACCATTTCCCCTTTTGATTTTCTATTTAATCAAAGTAATTTTAGTGTTTCCCTTTTATTTAAATTGATTCTAGTACTGGGAATTGAACCCATGACTTTCTGCATGGTAGGCGCCTTACCTTTGCGTGTGAATGATTGCCGTCGTTCCCTGGGATTGATCTTCTATGATGGTCGCCTTAACTGGCTTCGGAGGATCATCGTCCTTCCACTTGTCCATACTCCTTCGTCTGGCGTTCATGAAGAAATTGCCAACCGTGGTCGGTTCTAAGCCCAGCTGCCGTGCAATCGTCACTTGCATTTCTTTTGATGGTCGCTTGGTTTCCTGAAAAATTGATTTCAAATGATTTATTTTTGTTTGTTGTCCGTGTCCGTGAAATAGGCATGGCACCTATCTACCTCTCTTACACAGTGTTAGAAGGATTGAGGGTTTAAAAACCCTTTGGACTCCCAGAAACAATTTCCGGGCTCCTTCCTTGTCTCTAATGTTTGTATAAAGTAGGTAATAATTATACCTATGTCTATGTAAATGAAAAAATAATAAATTAGGGAAATACCTACATTCTGCATGTAATAAATTAAATAAAGAGGAAATTCTAGCATACTGCGATGTGTCTTTTTTGCACAACGGAAACTTATTTGTGCACTGTAAAATCGCGAATTTCAAAGTGCATCTATTAGGTACCTCGTAATCTTTAAAATATTTTCAAAAAAATACTCATCGGATATCATCATGAATAGTTAAATGGAACAGAACTATTCTTATTTTTCATTTGGATAGTTATCCTCTGACAGAATGGGGTCACCAGTGAGTTGGCGCGCTTTGGGTTCCTACTCGACGTGAGCCTGACCCATTTTAAAAAAGAACCCTCCTCACTAACTCTCCCCTGGGGAGTAGGTACCCTTCAAGGACAAACATAAAGATAAAGAGACACATGATATACACTGATGTTTTTTATTCCCTGACAGAAGAGATGTGTATGGGAAGAAAGGAAACGGAGGGACAATATGCTCTTTTGTTTCTTACCCTGCCCCTTCATCTTCATGCTTTTTTATGAATACTTCTTCGCCCTTTTTATTCTAAGTAGTTTTTTTTTT